>NW_027112716.1:319476-324758 GCF_000696795.3 Halyomorpha halys | reverse complement strand
ACATTAACTTTTAAGTAGATATTATTTTTATACTTTTAAAAAGCCCCTCTAAAGTATTTGTAGTAAAATTTCATTATCAATAAACGAAGTCATCACAGGTACTGAGGATGTATGGTATATTACTGCCAGTGGTGCCCTTCTATATTTAGGCTCGAAAAGTTTTTCGATTTCCAGGCTACGAAGCCAACTTGCTAGTTTGTTATACTGCTACGCCACTATCACATTGTCTATTGTTCAGTCCAGATCTTTTCCACGACTATTCTTTGATTGGAGAGAGGGTTAGAAATATTTCAGAAGGAAAAACAGTACATTGTGCCTGACTCCTTCTGTTCTCCCCTACTATATACTACTACTATAATATTTAATTAATTGGAGTTACCTTCAATCGAGATGCATTGACTTTAATCCATAAGTAAAATAAAAGTAGAAGCCATTTTGTAATATCGAAGTCAAAAGTAATCTAGGATAGGAGCATCTGGAAACTTGGACCTACCATAAAATGCAAATCGAAGTTTACGGTCCCCAGGTGCTAGCTTTGCATCACACGGAGCATAAATATACTTTATTTATATTTTTTTGAAAAAATATAAAGTATTATATGATATTTTACTGTGAACGGTGATTATAAATATTTCATAACACAGCATTTTGCTACCATTTTTTATTAATTATTAAATTTTACAGGTTAATTTCAGTTTTTATTTAAAACTGTTATTATTTAAGTCTGTAGTATATAAATAATTTAAATCACTAGTATTAGTAAAATATTCATTTTAGGAATAATACATTTAAAAATAATTATTAATTCTCTAACAATTAAATGAGCACTGCTTTTATTTTGTATTCATCTTATATCCCCTTTTACAATTTGATATTTTGATTAAATTGAAATGGAATGTCCTTTATTTAGACATTCGGTTTTCTGATTGCATTCATAACTCTACCGCGTGATATTATGGGAGGTATACAATTATGATTAAAACATACATTGTTTATGTTTCGGATAACAAATCTGCATTTATTTAGCAAAATAATTCATTATTAACATAGAACTGTAATTAAATTGTGTAACGAAATAAAACGTTCTAAATCTCATTCCTGCTGTTCATTAGTGGGTGGGCAACCCTGTTTCCAATGTTATCTCTCCTACTGCAATTAAACTGATGAGAACATCAAATCACTGATGGCTTAGAAATAAATTGATCACTAATAAGTAATTTAATTAATTTTACTATCTCTGGGAGCAATATTGTTTCTAGCCTTGCTTCGTTTTTAATTCCTGATAATCCACCTAGGGATTATGCATCATTAACCATGAAAAGAAAATGGCCTCGAGACCTTGCAGTATCAAATGTTATTAGATTTTTAACAATAAGTAGATAAAGTATTATTAACATGTAAAATGAACAATTTCATATATTTTTAAAAATTTTAAATATTGCCAAGCCTGAAAATGATAAATTCTAGTTTATGTTTATGTTTGTTGTTATTATGATCGGTGATTAGAATAAACATTTATATCACAAGTTTTAAATATATTAAGAATAAATCTTTAAGAAGTTTTATAACTATCAGATTAATTTCGGCATGGTCAGCGTTAGTTACCTGGCGTTAACTTGCCTCAAATTCATTTTGTTATCATTTAAGTTTAAGAACTTTGTAACAATTAAAAATTCATTCAACTACATTTATATAAAGTTCTTAATACAGGGAACTCCTTTGCTAATTCATTCCTAAATAAGATTTAAATGGATAAATGGAGGAAAACAAGTTTTATCCTTTGGAGAAACACGTATTATATTCTTAGTTAAATAAATAACTTGGCTGACTGATATTTTTTTTGTTTCTATAAATTTAAATTTTATTGCATTCCAACCCATCCTAACACAATCCTCACCACGTATGCCGATGACACATGTCTATTGTCAGTGAACAATGATCCTTCCATTGTATCCCAAACCCTCCAATCCCACATCACCACCCTTGAAGAATGGTGCCAAAACTGGAGGATTAAAATAAATTCCAACAAATCACATTTACCCTTCGACGTAAACCCATGACCTCTTCCCCTACAATATCCTTTAATAATACCCCACTTATTCCTGTCGAACAGATCCGTTACTTAGGACTACATCTCAACAAACGACTGACATGGAATCCTCATACAAGACTAAAAAGACAAGAAACTGCTCGTAGATTCCGACTATTAAATGTTGCAATACAAACGGTCTAAATTGCCAATCCATTACAAAATACTGATCTACATGACTATTATAAGGCCTATCTGGACAAACGGAGTTGAGCTTTGGGCCTCCACTAAACCATCAAATTCCTCCAGAATCCAATCCTTACAGTCCTTACTTTGTCACAAATCAAGTCATCCATCAGGACCTCAATATTCCATATGTTGCCGATTTGGCCAGATACCGTTCATTCCATAATAAACTTCTCAACCACCCAAATCCACTTGTTTCTAACCTGGCTTCTCCTTCATTACCTAATAATCCTCCTAGTCGTCTGAAAAGAAGATGGCCTCGAGATCTTCTTCTCTAGGAATGTTATTGGAGTTCTATCAGTGGGTAGATTCTCCACATGTTTTTATCAAACACATGTTACTATGTCACCTACAGCAAATTTACTTGTTGTATATATGTGTATACAGTTGTAAATATCAATAAATAAGTTATTTAAAAAAAAATGTATTGCATTTCGCAGTCAATATTGATACAAACTATTGTATATTATACTCTGTTTTCTGTCTATTTTCTTTTGTTTCATGACTTAAAACAGCACTGGTCATCAAAACCATTTATTTCTTATTTACTTTTGTTTAAATATGTTTTCTTTATTTTTTTTTTGTTCAATGTTATATTGGTGGCAGTAAATCTTTTGATTTTAAAAACTGAAATAATTTATTGTTTTTTCATCCTCTGTAAGAGTTTTTGAAATATCCTGGTTTAATCCTAAGCTATTGATGCTTGACGTGAAATATAGGCATTCCTGGAAGATAGGGCTAATTGTCAAATTGTTAAAATATTGACATTTCGAAGGTGTTTTGAGATAGGAGTGATAGGAGTGAGATAGGAGTGAGTGAGCCTCGTGTGGCCTATTCTGAGCCTAGTCAGTACGTCCTCCTCTCTACGGCATTTATGGCTGGAGGTTTTCCCAGGGTTTGATGTAATTTTTAGTTTACTTCTTGGGCATTCGTTTCACAAGGATTCTCACCTGTCACCTGTCTTTGATTTCCTTTTCGAGGGATTCGCTGATTTCTGATTGAGTTAAAATTGCTTTACCTCGTCCCGGGAGCGGGAGTATATTACTCTTGCAGCTCGATTGACCAGTACATTCCCTGTGATTCCAACATGACTTGGAAGCCATATAAATGTAACTGACATACCACCGATTTTTTAGAGTCTATATGTAGAATTGTATGCAGGAAAGTTTGATATTTTCCGCGTTCATACAACCTTTTAACGAGCTCAACGAGTAATTATTGTTATATTGTTGTGGGTCAAATACAAGCATAAGTGGAGTACTGCTACTATTGCGTTGAGTTTTCTTTCTTTTTTCGATATATTTTATTAATTAGTACATTTACCAGTCAATATTAATACAAACTATTGTTGTATCCTCAGTTTTCTTTCTGTTTGTTTTTTTTAGTGACGTAAAACATCCCTGTCATCAACGTCATTGAACGAAAAACAAATAGAAGTGAAGTGCTGCTGCAGTTGCATTGGTTTTTGTTTCTTTTTTTCGATTTATTATATTAATTTCTATGTAAGAGTATTTATCAGGATAAACTGATACTCACCTGTTATGATAATATTTTACGTAGTATATGATGATTTGAAATCGAATGTATAGTAGATGATTAGAACTATAGTTTTAGTAAATTGTATAATATTATAAATAAAAATATCATTAAGAAATAAATTTTGTTAATGATCTGCGATTTTTTTATATTAGAGCGTAACAAACGAAGAAAATATCCTCACAAAAATTAGAAATTTTATTTTATTGCTAACTGGCTATTATCAATCCCTGATGAAGGTTTCATCTTCGAAACTTCAGCACACATTAAGCAGTATATTTGATTACATTTTTTCTGAAATTTTATATCCTGTAAGCATTAATTAAAATCTAAATATAAGTAGATGGTCAGGGTTGTGGTCAGAAAAAGAAGAACAAATAGTTTAAACTATTTGTTCTTCTTTTTTTGACCGCAAACCTGACCATTTACTTATATTTAAATCTTTACCGTCAACTATATATACATATATATTAATTAAAATCCTTTTTTTTAAAAATAAATTACTTAATTTTTATCAATCAAATGCTTTCAGTCTATGTAATAATCGTATTTGAAAAGATGTGTTTCTCCGTACAATGAAATTTCCCAGAATTGTTCTAGAATAGGGTTTATAAATAAGGAAACCCCAGTTACTATGCAAAATGGGCGGAAACCGTAACGCAAACTGGAGAGGGAAGAGGTCCCCGAGGAGTGGTGGAAGACGGTAGAAGAATTGTGTTCACTTTATCCAGGTCCAGCACTTTGACCCCTCGAGAGGGGCCTCTGGTGGGGGGAGGGGAGGTAGGATAAGCTACCCTTAAACCAAATGTCTTTTTTATATATCTTGTTTAAAAGAAACAAACAGTGGCTCTGGATTCTATGTCAGAATCAACGCTAGATACTAGTTTGATGATTGTTTTAATACATTTGTTCTAATAAAGATACTTGTAATTATTTTTTAAAATAATAATAAAATATTACAGAGATGAAGGCTTGAGGTTACCTAACGATTGGGATAACGAATTTCTCAGTGACTAGCATCGATTTCCCCTCCAGAGGCACGCCCCCATCCTTATCGTCAACCAACCTCCCCCTTTTATCGCCTCAACTCCATTAGCAGTTTTTAATGGTTATTGTTTGATTTAGAAGAAAAGACTTTTTTTTTGTATTAATCGAATATTGGATTAAAAAATTATCTACGTTTTAAATAAATTTAATCAAACAAGAATATTAAATATTGATTTATTAATAACCACGGAAATTATATGAGAAGAAGCTGATTGGGTAAGCGTTCAATAGAGAACTTATTACTAGAAGATAAACTTATTTATTATTTATTATTGCCAACATCTAGGCCAGAATTTCAGCTTTTCAGCAGGGCTAAGAACAAAAACCATGTTAACGGCCATAATTAATAAAAGGAGACACAAAACAGCTAGAAAAAAATGACAGATAATTAGTGGAAGATTATTGATTGACCGTGTGTGAAGAT
>NW_027112716.1:313139-319166 GCF_000696795.3 Halyomorpha halys | reverse complement strand
TAGCCCTGAAGAAGCCCTGCAACGTGGGGCGAAACGTTGGCTCATTAAATTAGTATATTTCTACTATTTGAGTTTTTCTTGACCGCACCCGGACAGATAATTAGGTATTCATGATCTTTAGTTTAAAATGTTAATATATAAAATTCCCTGTCTAAATTGTCCAGCTATATATATAGGTGAAACAAAGCAATTGGGTAACAGAATTTATGAATACAATAATGATTTGAAAAACAAGGAGAGAGATCCAAATAAAACGGCACTAGTACAGCATGCAACCAAAAACCAGCATATTTTTTATTTTGAAAATACATACAGAAAATAATAAATTCAAAAGGAAAATACTTGAATCAATTTACATATCTCAAAATATTCATTAAACCGTAAATTTCAAAACAGATACAAGAAATTTGAACCAACACTATGCAGAGATATTAAGTAAAATTAATTTGATAGGAATTTTACTAATAAAATAAAGAGGAAAATAAACAAAAATGTTGTTATAATAAATAATTTTAATGCTTGAACTGAGTGGAGGAAGGTTACAAGCATTGTTGTGATAAATGAATTTTAATTTTGGTTTTAATGTGAATATTAACTAATTAGGTAATTATGTTGGGTAATGATGTTTTAATGTTTCATAGAAATTGTTGTTTTGACCTGTGCAGAATAGCCTGCATTATGTTGAGTTTTTAAATCATTTAGTTCAAAAATTTTATTAAAGTAAGTTAAATTATAAATAATAATGTTAAGTATTTTGAAATGTTTGAGGATCATACATGTAATAAAAGCTGTTTTGTAGTAGATTGTCCCTGAGGATGGCCGGATTGGCCGAAACGTCGGACTTGTAAGAAAAAAAAATGTGTTGAGACTAAAATGTTAGACTTAAATTATTTATTTTAACAAAATTAACCAGTCTCAAGAAAGTGTTTAAGATTATAAATTAAATTTTAATGTGTTTTCTATAGAAAAAGTTGTGTAAAGTAGAGAAATATTTTCTTCTTTTAGCACGTTAAAACAATACAGCATTTAACATGGTTTAGGGTATTGTTTTGATAGGTTAGTTGGTCGTATTTCGTGTTTGGTTTGTGTTGTTTTTTTTTTATTGGAAGTTTCTAAAACTAATAAAGTGATGGATAAAAATAATGAAATTCTAGAAGTTTTTGTAGGAAAAGTTACTAAGTTGTCCTGAAAATCCGCTAGAAGCTCCTCTGCATTTGAAATATAACATGGATTTTAAATGGGGCTGTTCAAAATCATATAGTTAGCATGTTAAAACGTTTTACATTTAACACATGATGAATACCCCTAATATACATATATGTATATATATTGGAAGAAAATGTACAACGTAAGTAGTATAAGAAGATAAAATCAATATGAGAATATACTTATATTAAAATTGAGGGGAGACAAAGATAACTATACTTAGATGAAAATCCAGTTAGTAAATTTATATTCAAAATAAAAATTATTTCATATTAAAGGCATGAAAAAAATGAAACAAAGAAAACTTTTGTGTAATTATTTAAATACATACATAGTATTTTACTATTGAAGTAGTAAAATATAAAGCTATATAAACAAAAAGGATAAGTAATACAATTACTTACTAAAAACTATAATTAATAACGTGAGTAAGGAGGTTAAAATTTGTACACTTTGTTTACTTACGTTTGTTATAACTAATAATAAATAAAGGATAAAATTTAAACATTTAATTCCAGTATACCTCTGTTAGTTACAAAATTTAATTCCCATGGTTGCATGCAGTGTTAGTAAGTTCTATATCTTACATTAGACCTAAATTTATAAATTATCTACCTATTCCCTGTGAATATGGAAGTACTTATTATATTTTGAAAAAATAATAAATAAATAAAATGTTTATGCTACAAATTAAATTTTTAATTTGTTTTTGTTGCTTCATTTAAACATTTTGAGTCGTGCTTAGCTGCTGATATTACTAACTGAACGAGCATTAGTGCTTTGAAAGTAAGGATCAAGATCAAATTCACTACTGCTCTATCACATGTGTATGAGGAGGTTGCATATTTTTTTCGAAGCATATACATACCAATTTAAGTTATTTTTACCAAATTAGACCAAATAGTAGGAATCGAACCCCTTAAGTTATTGTATAATTTAACCATTTAGCGATTATCTTCAAATTATTGGTTAAAGGATTGGTTATTTAACCATAGGAACCTTATCTAGGAATAGATAATAGAGTAGCTAATGGAGGCTGGCTCTGTAATTGGTAGCAACTTTAAACCGAAGCTACTGATAGTGGCTGATGCATAGTCTAACAATAAATATCCGGGGCTGCTTCTACGTTTTTATTCCTACATAAACTTATTGCCAGTCTATTCCAACTCCTACTACCTACTGCCTGGCAAATAGTGTTTTTTTTTATATATATAATTCTATTTTATCTTTTATATTATATTATTATGTAATATATTTAACACTCACTTTAGACAGAACCTCTGCCGAACCAACCAAGTCTTCATATCGTTTTTAATATTTCTTTTGTTCTCCTCCCCTCTCCCCCCCCCCATACTATTCTCCGTATCTCTTTTCCCTTGTTCTTTCTTATTCATTTTTAGGGATATTATATATTTATTTTAGCTTATTTTTTTAAATCTTTTATGTGTTGTACTGGTACTGGTATTTGGTGGGGGGAGAAGTCCGGCAAGTGGGCTTAGTGGTCCTTTTTGCCAACCTCTGACAGCTACCTAGGTCGGGACCGCCGAAAAATTAATGTTTAATCGCCCCAGGTGAGAATCGAACCCACAACGTTCCAAACGAGCGCACTGGGATCTGGGCCCTAACCCGCACGGCCGTCACACATAAAGATGTATTGTATCATATATTTTGTATTATTTCTTGTATATCGTTTTATTTCATACATTTCATTCTGTTGATTTAAATTGACTTTTGGCTTTTGATCGAGTCTGACACCCAGGACTGCTCTACAAGATCCGTAAATTCCTACCCCCTACATACTTCCTCATTATCCGTTCTTATCTCTCCTTCAGATTATTTCAAGTAAATTACAACGGTGCTTATTAATCCCTATTCCGTCAGTCTGCTGGTGTACCTCAGGGTAGTATCCTTGGTCCTATCCTTTATACAGTTTTCACAGCTGAGATCCCAACCCATCCTAACACTATCCTCACCACGTATCCCGATGACACATGTCTATTGTCAGCGAACAATGCTCCTTACATTGTATCCCAAACCCTCCAATCCCACATCACGACCCTTGAAAAATGGTGCCAAAATTTACCCTTCGTTGTAAACCCATGACCTCTTGCCCTACAGTATCCTTTAATAATACCCCACTTATTTTTGTTGAACAGATCCGTTACTTAGGACAACATCTCGAAAAACGACTGACATAGAATCCTCATACAAGACTAAAAAGACAAAAAAAAAAAAGCTCGTCGATTTCGACTATTACAACATTTACTTGACAAACAGTCTAAATTGCCAATCCATTAGAAAAGACTGATCTACATGACTATTATAAGGCCTATCTGGACATACGGAGTTGAGCTTTGGGGCTCCACTAAACCATCAAATTCCTCCAGAATCCAATCCTTACAGTCCAAAATCCTTCGTAAAATCCTTAATGCTCCTTACTTTGTCACAAATCAAGTCATCCATCAGGACCTCAATATTCCATATGTTGCCGATTTGGCCAGAACCAGATACCGTTCCTTCCATGATAAACTTCTCAACCACCCAAATCCACTTTTCGTACCTGGCTTCTCCTTCATTACCTAATAATCCTCCTAGGCGTCTGAAAAGAAGATGGCCTCGAGATCTTCTTCTCTAGAAATGTTATTGGAGTTCTATCAGTGGGTAGATTCTCCACATGTTTGTATCATGTCACTATGTCACCTACAGCAAATTTACTTGTTGTATATATGTGTATACAGTTGTCAATAACAGTAAATAAATTATTTAAAAAAAAAAATTGACTTTTATTATTTTAGACATTAATTACATATCTTATTATGTTAATTCAATTACTCATCTTTTACATTTTCTTCCGCACCTTTCATTACGTTAATCACTTTATTTACTTAAGAGAATCGGTTTTTAATCTTTTTTGTTACCTCTATAATATTATATCCCATCTTCTATTATTATTAATCCACTACTATCTCCTTAACAATTATGTATATGTCCAAGTTTGTTTGTTTATTATATTATTTTTACGTTATTCTGAGTTATGGCTATCTCGGGTTTTTTTTTTTCAGTCCTAATGAAGGCATGAAATTCAAGTCAAAACCTCTGCACAAAGAAAGAAGTTTTTTCTATTTGTATATTTTTTGCCAACCGTACCCTCACTATCTTCTTTTCATATTTTCTTTTATTATATTTAATTAGTTATGTAAAAATAAAATAAATATATAGTCAGTTTTTGTACGGTTGAGAACCAACAGAAAAACCAATATATGAACTTTGAAATTATCTCTCAAAAGAGTCAAATTTTCTTTTGAAAGCGGATTCTCCATGATGTTTCTCGAAATTCTCACTCTTCAGTAATTTCTCGATTTTCGATTGATTTGGTAGCTCTTACAAATTCCTATGATTGTTATTATGATTCCTGTAACTTAGCAAAATATCTCGTGTGTTAACACGTCTGTGAAGCATCCCTTCAAACTGAAACCAATTATTTAAAAATAGAGAAATTAGTAAAGCCTAAAATTAATCAATTGCTTAAAATTTTCTGGAAAATGTTTTAACTATGAATAAATGTTTTCACGTATCGAGCTGTTGTATATTCACCTAGAATTCGGAAACTCTTATAGGGGTTGTTATTCATGAATAACATGAAATATGATAACGTTTCTTTACTGCCCATAAAAAGTTTAATTTTTTTAATGCTTTGTTTTTTTCGTGAAGAATATGACGCACCTATTTGCACGCGATCAAAATCATACGACACGCAGCGGATAAATAATGTCTCTTATCTGCTCTGGTTAAGCTATAAGTTGGGACTTCATCAACTCAGACTCGAAATTAGTCAGCTCAATTTTAAGTCTGGATTCAAAAATTCTTTTTTAAATCTGTAATGGCACGCTTTCCCGCGTTTTTATGTGAATCTAATCCTTTTTAGCAGTTATGGGAGCATATCGCTGAGATGTGAGCGTTTAAATTTAATTCCAAAAGCGTCTGAAAATCACTCCTAACATCTGAAATATTATGGAATTTTTTTAGAGAAGAAATTTACTCCAAATTTTGTCTGGAAAAAATCAAAAGGCTGCTGCTGTCTGCGGGTAAGCCTAGTTAGCAACTAGGGGTCTTAGAACCTAGGGGGACAAAGGAAAGAACATATGAACTTTGCATTTTGATCATTTTGTATATGTTAATGAGAAAAGGGGAAGGGATGATAAAAGATAATGTAGGAGTATAAGCTAATATAAGGATCAAAGGAGGAACAAGGAAAAACCCAAGTAAAAACTTCCACGAATATTTCACTGAGAACAGCATTAATCATATTTATATATCTGTTATAACATCTTGCTGATCTTCTGAAATCGTTTTCTTCATTTTGAATTTTATAGTCATTAGTCAAAGTTTTTGTAATCACTAATAACCAAGATTGTACCATATTTCGACACACCTCTTCTGTTCTTATTTAATGTATTTTAAGCATTAGACCCCTGTCGAACAGATCCACTACCTTAGACTACATCTGGACAAAGAACTAACCTGGAATCCTCACACAAGACTGAAAAGACAGGAAACTGCACGTCGATTCCGACTATTACAGCACTTACTAGACAAACGGTCTTAATCTTCAATTCTTACAAAAGACTGTTCTACATGACTGTGATAAGGCCTATCTGGACATACGGAGTTGAGCTTTGGGGCTCCACGAACCTTTGAATTGCTCTCGCTATAAATATATATATAAGTTATAAGCAGAGCATAGGTATTATGACTCTTAATACCTAAACTCCCCATGTCAACATTCCAAATTGTATATATATAGGATTACTCAGGAGAATA
>NW_027112716.1:311812-313089 GCF_000696795.3 Halyomorpha halys | reverse complement strand
GTGATCAGACGGTCCATATGCTAGAGTTCGGCAGTCTGTGACCGTGTGGAGATCCCTGGTCAGGAGTAGGTCCAGTGTTGAGGTCCTCGATGGGTAGCCCGCATGTCTGAAAGTGTGCACTCCCGGATGGAAGACGCCCAGCCTGGTCTTGGATATATAGGTACCCAGTGGATTATTGCTACCACATAGCCATGCGGTGTGCCGAGCATTGAGGTCCCCAAGAACCACAATTCGACTCCTAGTCTGGGCATGTTGTAGTAGTAATCTTGCTGATGTGAGACTGCGCTTATAGATGCAGGTGAAAGTGAATCGGTGTTTAAACCACACGTCCACCGCGATCATGTGAGTACCTTCGGTCAGTTCCACTGGGTTCGGGATGAGCCTAGACGGGACGTCTTGCCTGACCAGGATGGCTTCGCTTTCAGCAGTACTGGGTGAGCAGGCCTCTCGATACGCGGTGTATCCATGGAAGTACAGTCGGAGAGAGGTGGAGAGCATGGTATCAGTCAGGGCCACCACTGATGGTCTATATTGCTGCAGGAGGATTTCAATTTCGGCCATCTTTGATTGAAGGCCTCTGATATTATAGTTGAGGACGGTATGCTCAA
The DNA here is from genome assembly GCF_000696795.3 of Halyomorpha halys. Lineage (NCBI taxonomy): Eukaryota > Metazoa > Arthropoda > Insecta > Hemiptera > Pentatomidae > Halyomorpha > Halyomorpha halys. The sequence continues at coordinate 312,481 of NW_027112716.1, read as the reverse complement.
CCATGACGCTGTTCCAACATCTTCGTCATAGTGTTGAGGAGGGTCATCACCATCGTCATCATTTGATCCATCCTGGAGCACATTTTCTCCATGAGGACTGTAATCGTCGAAGCTTCAAGGGTCGGAGCTATTGTCGGCTGTGGAGTCGTAGGTGGTTGATGTTGTGGAGTTGAGGGGTGTCCCGGTGGTCCTCGTATAGCGGTGGTGTAGGTGAGGTCCTTACTGACTGGCCTACTTGGTTGCCGGGTGGGTACTTGTGCAGTAGCAGGGGTACTTCTTTTAGATCTAGCCGCATTCAAAAGGGTTACTCTTCTTTCACACCCTTTATATGAGGCAATATGGTTTTCGTTGCAGTGCTTACAGTGGGGAGGTGTGGCTTTTTTGGGAAGTTACAAGCAGAGCATAGGTATTATGACTCTTAATACCTAAACTCCCCATGTCAACATTCCAAATTGTATATATATAGGATTACTCAGGAGAATAAAGCAGTATCTCAGTGAACCTTGTGTGTCTCATTTAGTGTCCCTACTTTCCTTTTTTTTAACTCTAGAGTTCCGGCTCATCATAACTGGTGCCGAAACCCGGGACCTTTAGATAAAGTGATACAAGGGCAGTAAGGAATTGTTTTTTTTTCTTTTCTCTCGTGCATCACGTTCTTTTTTTTAGCTG
>NW_027112716.1:311341-311762 GCF_000696795.3 Halyomorpha halys | reverse complement strand
CTTCTTTTTAACCGCCCACAATGGACTATTGTATGGGGATGTACTATCAATAATAATTCCCTGGTGTTTAAACTTTTGAGCTCTTCCCGGATGTGGTGGCGTAGCGCCTGCGGGTATCTCCTCTCTTTCATATACGTGAAACCTTATCTTGTTTAAGTACGATCTCATGAACTGTCTTCCCGGTTGCCCCGAGCATGTCTCCTTCTTTAAAAAAAATATCTTTATTTTCCCTCTTAAGCTTCTGCCTCCAGTCCTCAGCCTGATTGATTACTCCAACCGGTGCCCCCTCGGTTTTTCTCTGTCGCTGGCATTTGTACATTTTACCCCTCAACTTAATTCTCCACTTTCTCTTGATATTCCTGACACAAGCACCGACCTTCCCTAGCAGGTCACGTCCCACAATCACTTTGTATTCCCTCGG
>NW_027112716.1:307868-308219 GCF_000696795.3 Halyomorpha halys | reverse complement strand
GGGTGTGGTAAAACTGGACACCTGGTAGCACAATGTTCCCGCAACCGATGTTTTGAATGTGGGACAGAGGGAAATATAGCTCGACAGTGTCCTATGAGTTCTGAGGAGCGCACAGAGGGGCTGCCGAAGGTTGGAGATCAACCATATGAGAGGAGAACACGGCGGTTTGCCTATAATTGAGATTGCAGGAGTGAGGTGTCTGGTAGACACCGATAGTTCCAGTACTATCATGAGTTGAGAGGCTGTGGGGAAGTTGTGTAGTGGAGAGAGAGCACACCGGATTCAAGTATGTCAGTGTAGGTTAATCACCTTAGGTGGCACTTGTGAAGTAGAGGGGGAGGCGGAAATAGG
>NW_027112716.1:306945-307277 GCF_000696795.3 Halyomorpha halys | reverse complement strand
CAGGAAAATCTAAAGGTCACAGACAGAATGGGAGATATCAAAAACTCTTTGATACGAAAGGATATGAAGGATCTAGATGTTATACGGCACCTCAACACACCAGGACACCCCAAATGTAGAAGAGGCGTAGAGCGGCTTCACGGAACGCTGAGCGATCACCTTTGATTGTACCCAGCAGACCAAGGGCTGGAACCGGATGTGGCAATGCCAAATCGAAAAGAAAAAAACCAAGAGGATGGCGCAGGAAAATCTAAAGGTCACAGATATCAAAATCGTGACGATCGTATATAGAATGTTGGGTTCTAACAGGGGTAAGGAGATACAGCGATACG
>NW_027112716.1:303300-305838 GCF_000696795.3 Halyomorpha halys | reverse complement strand
AGTGCAATTGGCCCGAGAGACAGGGAAACGAGAGGGCTTGCCCAGGGAGCGCAGATTTGTAGAATGTGCCCAGGAAATGATGGACGCCAGCGCAAAGGAGGAAGAACCTAGGACGGGGGTTGAGAAGGCCGGCTGGACAAGAGTCGCGTATAATCGACCGAAAGCCGCACCAAACTCGTGGAAAAGGCGAGAGTTCCGAGAGAGTGGAAGGGAAAGAAGCGGGACCGGAGAAAGGCGACCAAATCAGGGTGGCAAGCCGAAAGCTAGCGGTAGGAGGGAGGACCGGAGATGCCATGGTTGTGGAAGGTTCATATTTACCAGGGCGAACCAATGGAAGTGAACGCTCAGAGAGTGGCGAGAAACGTCCGATACATCGGAAACGGAGCTGGAAGGAGGTGAGAAAAGATTTGAAAAGGGAAGAAGAGGAGAAAGGCGGGCGGAAGATGAAGGAAGGAAACAAGAAGAGATCTGAGGTGCGTACCAGGGGAGAGGCGGCCGCGTCGAGTTGCAGCGTCGAAGGAACGCGTGGCGGTCTGCCTATCATCTGCATGGGAGGAGTGAGATGCCTTATCGACACCGGGAGTTCAAACACCATCGTGTGCAGAGGAGCGTTGGATAGGCTGAGAGGAGGAGAGGAGACACCCCAGGTGAAGGTATGTAATTGTAGGTTAGTCACCCTGGGTGGGCCCTGTAGCATCGAAGGGGAGGCAAGTATGGGGTTGAGTCAGTGGGGGTTAACCGGTTCAATTACGGTACACGTGGTCAGGGAGATGCCGCGGGAATATAAGGCAATTATCGGATGTGATCTGTTGCATAAGGCTGGCGCGAGAGTTAAAAATACGGCAGGGCGGTGGGACATCAAAATTGGAGGGTACACATTTCCGTGTCAGGGATTGGGGAAGGATGGTAATGTACGGGTGGGGGCAATTAGTAAGGAAGGAAATTGGAGGCAGGGCATCATGCAGGAGTTTGAGGATATTTTCTTTAAAGAAGGGGAGGTGTTATCAGCAACGGGGGAGACGGTGCATGAGATGGAATTAAAGCGCGAAAAAGTAACATACGTAAAGGAGCGCCGATACCCTCAAGCGCTGCGCGGACATATGCGGGTGGAGATTGAGAATCTTAAGAGGCAAGGTATCATCGTTAATAGCACTTCACCTTACAATAGTCCCCTTGGGCCGTGAAAAAGAAAGCTGTGGTGGAGGAGAAAACGGAAAAGTGCCGCGTTGTCATCGATTATCGAAAGCTAAATGAGAATACGGTAGATGAGCGGTACCCGATTCCCCGGTTGGAGGACATACTGGATAGGTTAGGGGGGGGGCTACTATATTTAGTACGCTTGACCTAAAGGCCGGGTATCATCAAATAAAGATGCATCCAAGGGACCAATCGAAAACGGCATTCACTTTCGAACGTGGCCATTACGAGCTTACGAGAATGCCGGTCGGACTGAAGAACGCTCCCATTACCTTCCAGAGACTGATGGACGAGTTTCTCAGAGGTATAGATGAATCAATGTGTCAGGTGTACATGGACGATTTATTGGTCTTTAGTAAATCGGAGCATGAGCACGAAGTACATCTGGTGACAGTATTCAAGAGGATTCGGCAGTTCGGGCTCAAACTGTCACGGGAAAAATCATCGTTGGAGCTGAAGGAGATCAGCTTCCTAGGACATAGCATCTCGAAAGACGGCGTCAAACCCGACATTCACAAAGTAGAGGCACTGCAACGGATGGCAGTCCCCAGAGATGTAATAGGGATCAGGCGGCTGCTAGGGGCTCTTAACTATTATCGCCGTTTCGTACCAGAGATGGCTGAGCAATTGGACCCTCTGAAAAACCTCCTAAAAAAGGGTAATCGAATAGTGGTAACGCCGGCCATGAAAAATAACATTAAACGGTGTGTGGAAAGTTTGCAACGAGAACCGGTCCTGGCTTTTCCAGATTTTAATAGACAATTTACGATCACGACGGATGCCAGTGAATACGCGTTGGGGGCAGTGCTTTCGCAGGATAGTGAGAAGGGAGAACGTCCAGTGGCATACGGAAGCAGGAAATTGACGGACGCAGAATCGCGTTACTGTGCCCTAGAGCGCGAACTATTACGAATTGTGTGGGCGGTGGAGCACTTCCGACCGTATGTGTTTGGAAGGAGATTTAGAATCCATATCGACCACCGACCTCTTCAGTGGGTAGGGAAACTCAAGGAGTCCTCTGCGCGCATCACTCGCTGGAAGGAGCTCCTAGGCCAATATGGAGATAGCCTATAAGCCGGGAAAAGAGAATGTGGTTGCGGATTGGTTGTCTCGGGCACTGATCATAAGTGCGGTAGAGGAGGAACAAGGAGAACCATCGGGGGACGTCAGGCAATTCCTAAGAGAATGGACTCCAGGGGAAGGGGAGACTTCAGAAAAGTGCAGATAATATGGAAAACAAGGACTTCAGGCCTTATGAAGGTGGACTACTCTAAGTACGGGCAAACCTCTATTAAAACAATATGGTCACAACCAGGTGTGAGGGAAGATCAGATATGTCGG
>NW_027112716.1:301823-302180 GCF_000696795.3 Halyomorpha halys | reverse complement strand
GATATACAGATTTTCGTTTTTTTTTGTTGTTTTGCTTTATTTGTTGTTTTGTAGTCTATCGGAGTGTAAATAGGAAAGAGTGTGAGTGGGTGACCAGTGTATATTTACAATTATTTACACTATATTTATTAAGGCTATTGCCTTAAGTTGTATATGTAAAATTGTGTAAATAGCAAAATGTTAAATTAACTTTGTTAAAGTGTGCCTATTTAGTTTTAATTTCATTGTTGTAACATATAGAATGGCCTTTTTTTTTTTTTGTTTATTTTTTTTACTTTTTGTTGTAGTTTACGAGGAATTGTTCGTAAACTGGCAGGGGGGAGTTATAAACAGAGCATAGGTATTATGAGTCTTAAT
>NW_027112716.1:299975-301773 GCF_000696795.3 Halyomorpha halys | reverse complement strand
TTTAACAGAATTAGACAATTCGGACTCAAATTATCCCGAGAAAAATCGTCGTTGGGGCAGAAGGAGATCGGCTTCTTGGGACATGTCATCTCAAAGGACGGCGTTAAACCCGATGTCCATAAGGTGGAGGTACTTCAACGAATGGCAGTCCCTAGAGACATTAAGGGGATCAGGCGGCTGTTGGGGGCCCTTAATTACTACCGGCGCTTTGTGCCTGAGATTGCTGAGCAGTTGGTCCCCCTGAACAACCTCTTAAAAAAGGGGAGCGAAATAGTTTGTGGAGCACACAAAAGCGTTGTGTGGAGCGGCTACAACGAGAACCAGTACTGGCCTTCCCAGATTTTAGCAAGCAGTTCACGATCACGACGGATGCCAGTGAATACGCGTTGGGGGCAGTGCTTTCGGAGGATAGTGAGAAGGGAGAACGTCCAGTGGCATACGGAAGCAGGAAGTTGACGGACGCAGAATCGCGTTACAGTGCCCTAGAGCGCGAACTATTAGGAATTGTGTGGGCGGTAGAGCACTTTCGGCCGTATGTGTTTGGAAGGAGATTTAGAATCCATACCGACCACCGACCTCTTCAGTGGGTAGGGAAACTCAAGGAGTCTTCGGCGCGCATCACTCGCTGGAAGGAGCTCCTAGGCCAATTCAATATGGAGATAGCCTATAAATCGGGAAAAGAGAATGTGATAGCGGATAGGTTGTCTCGGGCACTGATCATAAATGCATTAGAGGAGGAACAAGGAGAACCATCAGGGGACGTCAGGCAATTCCTATGAGAATGGACTCCAGGGGAAGGGGAGACTTCTAACACACAGCCGCGGGAGGAAGGAACCCCGTCGTCAGGGGACGATAGCTCTACAGGAGATAGACCGTCCGAGATGGAAGAAATGGACGAGATCGTAAACGATAAAAAAGTGCAAATAATATGGAAAACAAGGACTTCAGGCCTGATGAAGGTGGACTACTCAAGTACGGGCAAACCTCTATTAACACAATATGGTCACAACCAGGTGTGAGGGAAGATCAGATATGTCGGGCGCTAATGGACTCTTCAAAGGCAGGAAGGGCTCATTACCTTTATGTAGGGAACGAAGTCGTATGGGAAAAAATCAAACGACACTTGAGCAAATAGGGATCGACAGGACGTTGCACGATGATGGTGGAGACGGTGCGAGACGAAGAATGGCAAAAGGAAGTCACTCTAGCTCACCACCAAGGAAAAACCAATCATCGCGGTGTGAGCGAGACGCTACAAGCCCTGAAGCGTCGCTATTTTTGGTGGGGTATGAAAAAGACGGTCCAGGAAGTTCTAGGAGCGTGCGACATATGCCTTAGTACAAAGTACGACCGCCACCCGCCTAAGGCCGTGCAAGAGGAGACACCCACCGCATTGGAACCGTTGAGTGACTCGACTCTTTCACATGGAAAGGGTTCAAGTGGATAACTGTCATCTACCTCTTTAGTAAAGTGGCCATGGCACATCTGGCCCAAGATAGGACAGCGGAGGCAGTAATAGGCGCGCTTAGGACATGGTTCCAGTTTTATGGGGTCCCAAGGCGGATTTCTTCCGACGGGGGCCGAGAGTTCGATAATGCCACAATCAGGGGAGAGATGAAGACTCTAGAGGTTGATTGGCACATTAACACCCCGGGACATCCTAAAAGTAGAGGGGGTATAGAAAGACTCCATAGTACCCTGAGTGATCATCTGCGGGTTTATCATGCCGACAAAGGACTGGAGCCGGATGAGGCAATGGTAAGGGCGATAGCTGCGTATAATCACTCCATCCATACCA
>NW_027112716.1:284142-297859 GCF_000696795.3 Halyomorpha halys | reverse complement strand
TATATATATATGAAAGCATAACGTGCTCCAAATTGCAACGATGTCAGTCATGATCATGTCTAAATGCAAACCCCTTGAACATAAGAGTAGGATAATAGACAAATAGACGATGTCCATACACTGTATGAATATCTGTAGTTAATCACAACAGCAGCCCTGCGATCACTGTTTGTATATATACGTAAAGACACACACGCACACACACACACAAAGAATATTTTACATCTATTATAAAATAAAACATTATAAATACTGGCCAATAAAAAAATAACAATGGTAAAAGCAATAGATAAAAAAAGAAAAATATATATTATATATAATTAGACTCCGTATCTACAACTGATTTCAACTTGTAACAATAATCAAAATATATTGTTCTGGTGTTATAAATTTTAAGTTGTGAATTATTTGGGTTTATAAATAATTTCTTAGATATTTATTTTTTAAAAACTTATGTTTACTTTTTTTTTTAATTTTTTTTTTTTATTTTTTTACATAAACGTTGTTTACAATATATATATATATTTTTTCTTACATCCTGGAACAAAGAGAAGGCATTTGTTTACAATAAAAAAATAAAAAAGGTATACTATAAGCATTAATTTACATTGTATGAGTTATATTAGGGAATAGCATTAATTAACATATAATTCAAACATTTTAGATAATAAAATTAAATATATTCTATTAAAACCTGGATATTACTGTCGGCATTTGTTTCATAGTCAACATCGACTGCAATGTAATCATACAATATTCCGTCACGTTAAATTTTAAAATAATAAAATAATAATGGTCCACCAATCAAAACCACACAACTTAGGTTGCAATCCAGAGGTGTACAATGATAAAAACCATTCAAAGAACAACCCTAGAACTAGGGTCAGGTTGGTTGACAGTTTAAAGAATAAGCGCGGGGGGAGAACGAAAGGGAAAAGGGACTTTTAAAAATAAGGCGCAAGAGCAAGAGCGAGTGAATGATGAAAGGGTTATTCTTGAGTCACCCTCCAAGGGACAAAGCAGTCAGTTCGTAAAATGGGTACCTAATCACTCACAACAGGTAATTATTACTGCACATTAAAAATTAGCTAGTAACTACATATTTTATGAATGACGACCTCAATCCACTGGTAGTTCATTATGGTAGTAATTCTCGGACCAATCCACGACACAGTAGAGGTAATCACTATATGGTATTAAGTGTAAAATGTTTTACTATATTAAATGTTATGGTAATCATTATATGGAATGGAATGTAAAATTTTTAACCATGTTAAATGATATGGTAATCATAATATGGAATGAAATGTAAAATGTTTAACCATGTTAAATGTTATAGGTATAAGAGATGCTAGCGGATTTTCTGAGCTACTGTTTTATAACCTTTCCTTCCAAAACTGCATGTTATTTTTTGCTTCTAAATTTGAATTAATAATTTATTACAAGTGCCTAAAGTAAGAGAAAAATAGAAGTTGTGTGAAAATTTGGCTGCTGAGTGCCTAGATGATCTACTGACTTGTCTTATGACATCTAAAATGGCATAAGAGTTATATAAGCAATATTTTCTTAATCATTAGGTAATATATTCAATTAAAAGTATGAGATTGTATTATATATAAAAATAATTGACGGTACCTGAATATCAAGATGGGTAGGGGATGCGATTAAAAAAGAACAAAAAAATAGTTAGCAACATTTTTGCCGACGTTTCGCCTAACAATACAGAGCTTAAAAAGATACAAAACAACTAAAAATGAGTTGACAATGAAAGATAATATAGTATAAGAGCCGGGAATAAAAAAGGCAGTTATTTGAACCCAATTTTTTATTACTTTAATGAAAACTAGGTATAATTATGTGTAAATATGTTAAAATTGATGAGTCTGCCAAGATAGGTAGGGGGAATAAAAAATGGTAACTGATTAAAACGTTAAACAAATTAATTTTTCGTTCAGAGCTCTATATACTTAAAATTACCAAAAACATTAGAAAGCCCAAGAGAACAATATTCAAAGTACACTGAAATTTTAGCTCTGAAAGAGCTATTTACCTCCAATAGTTCTCGAGATATAGCTTTTTAAAAAGGGAAATTTCTTTAAAATTTACTGAAAGATTAGTAGTTAGTTCATTTATTTTAAGAAATCTATATCTCAGGAACTATGGGACGTACATATGTCTATTAGCACTCAAATTAAAGCTAGTTTTTATGATATTCACAAATGAATATAAATTTGGCAAATGAAAATTGCAATAAATCAATTCATTTTAGCAAATTCCATGCAAACTATTACTCCTACGAAGATAAACATTATGAAGTACTTTATAGCTCATTAAACTAGCTTTAATTTGATTGCCAATAGACATAGTAAATCAAATGGTTTTTAAGATATAAAGTTTTCAAAATAAATTCACTAACTACTGATCTTTTAGTACGTCCCATACAATTTGCTTTTTAAAAAGCTATATGTCGAAAACTATTTAACATAAATAACTCTATTAGGGCTCATATTTTAGCAAATTTAATCTTCTGTAAATGATGTACTATTAGGTTTTCTTGTGTTGTTCCTACTTTTAAAGATATAGAGCTCCGAATGAAAAATTAGTTTTTTTTATCGCTTTGAAACAGCCGCCATTTTATATTCCCCCTACCTATACTTGGCAAACTCATCAATTTTGACTATTAATTACACATAGTTTTTATTAAAGTAATAAAAAATTGGGGTGAGATAACAGCCTTTTTTCTTCTATTTGGCTCTTGTACTATTCTAAACCTTCAAATTCCTCTCGTATAAAATCCTTAGAATCTAAAATCGTTCCTAAACTCCTCAATACTCGTTACTTTCTCAAAAGTAAAATAATCCACAAAGACCTTGATGCTTCATAGATAACCGATCTAGTCCGAACCAGATATGAATCCAGTTGGAGATTCATTATAAGCTCCCACACCACGAAAAGCACCCTTTTCTATACTAATAAAAATATTTATGGAGAATAAACACCTAAAACACGTCTTGCTTTCCGAGTTGTAAAAATTCTGATGTATATAAAAAAAAATTGTTAAATACTCATGATGTCAGACAGTACCCCCTAGAGCACAGACCACAGGGTTGGGTTAAGTAAATATTCCATACAGATTAATGTTATATATGTATCAGTACCACAATGTATAAGATATTACATACACTGCAGCATCACTTACAATAATTCACTGCATCATTTTTAGGAACAAGGTTTCGAACAATGACCCTTTTTTATGCTACGCCATTAAGGCAAGTTCATTATTTAATCAAGTTTCAGTTTTGAGAAATGCAAAAATCTCATTTCTAAGACCTAGATGCTCAGCTGTACTTGGCTCCTTCAAAATTTTTGGCACGGGCCTTCTTTTGATTAAAATATATCCTTCAACACAACGAACACATTTAACTCCAATAAGTTTTAAGTTTTACATTTTCTCTTCCCTTTACAACACAACAGCTATAGCATTTTACGAAATGATTTGAAAGTTATTTATACTACTTATTTCCTAGTACTGCTATATTAGAAAAAAACAGTTTTTTTATTTACAAACTTTAATATTGTTTTACTTCTTAGAAGTTTTGCCTTAGCTCACAAGTCATAAAGCTTAAAATTACTAAAGGAAGGAATACATTAATTTAGGCAAAGGATAGTACAGTTAAAACCACAGGGTTGGGTTATGTATACATTAAATACCGGTTAATGTTATATATGTACCAGTACCACAATGTATAATATATTACATACACTGTAGCATCACTTACAATACCTCACTGCATCATTTTTAGGAACAAGGTTTCGAACAATGACTCTTTATTCTGCTACGCCATTAAGGCAAGTTCATTATTTAATTAAGTTTCAGTTTTGAGAAATGCAAAAATCTCATTTCTAAGACCTAGATGCTCAGCTGTACTTGGCTCCATCAAAATTTTTGGCACAGTCTATGTACTTATTTTGATTAAAATATATCCTTCCACACAACGAACACATTTAACTCCAATAAGTTTTAAGTTTTACATTTTCTCTTCTCTTTACAACTATTGAATTTTACGAAATGATTTGAAAATTTTCATTTACAAACTTTAATATTGTTTCATTTCTTAGAATTTTTTCCTTAGCTCACAAGTCGTAAAGTTTAAAATTACTAAAATGGAAGGAATACATTAACTAGAGGCAAAGGATAAAACTACTTTTTAGAAAACACAATGTATAAAACGTTTTTAAAAACTAGTATGAGAATCAGACAAATATATAGACGATAGTATAATTTTTATTCTGATTTTTTTTTTTTGGACCTAGAATAAAATATTTAGTTAATAATTAATTAAAATTAATTAGTTAAAATTATCTCAGTGAAAACATCTAGTTCTAGTCCTAATAGAAATATAAAAACTCGAATGAATTACAACAAGTATTCGAATATAAGTAAACGTGTAAATAAAAGAAAAAGAAATAAATCAGATTTATGTATTTATTTTAATGTATATCCTATATCAACAAAACCAAACACAAAAAAAATTTATATAATAAGTAAATTTGAAAATTATCTCTATTATTTTCAGTGAATTCATTTATCCAAGATGATTAGGGATTTAATATTCGATGTATTAATAACCAAACAAAAATGTATAAAATTACATAATTATTTTTTAACCAAATAATTTTCAATTACACTTAATAATAATAATAATACAAGATTATAATTATAAGGCGTTGAGAAACAGTAACATTTTTGTTGGAACACAACAATGACATTGAATGCAATGGCACTTATTGGCTTAAATATTTTTAAAAATTTACAAAATTTTTTATTAATTTTAATTTTATTAAATTCTATTAATTTCGACACCATTCAAGAAATATAGGAAGTTTAAAAGGGAGCCCAATACCTCTTCAAGTATAGGTTGTGGTGGGAAATTAGATCAAATGGCTGTTGCAAACTACACTGCCAACTACAGTATAACAATGCTATGCAATTGCATGAATTGCAACAATGCATATTCCTAACTGAAATATAAGGATTCACCTACAAAACTGGAATGAAGAATGAAGCAGATAGATAAACAATATGTATTGCCAGAAACCTTTCTAAATTTTATGTAACATTCTAAAATATAAAATTCCGTTCAGTCATTTGAAAATCGTAGCTTCATACATGAAATTCCAAAATTTGATGAATTATTTAACAAAAACATGAAAATTGTGATAAGATGTTTCCCTAAAAGAGATATCACCTGACTGACAGGACAGTACACCGTTTTGAAAACTGACCACTTAAAAATCATCAAAATGTCCGGTTAAACAGTACTTTTATGTAGGAGAGAAAAATTGACATGTTCATGATTCTTGACGTTCTACAAGTTTCTTGGGGCGCTAAAAAAAAATTAAAGTTTCAAATATTTTTAAGCGCATTATAAAAATTTAAGAGAAAAAAATGTGGAATTTAAATTTAGAAAAATAAAATTCTTTACAAAGTTGGAAAACATAAATTTTATCATGAATTTTATTTATAGGTTTTCAATGAATCTTGACTCACAGGTAAGGAATTGTAGAATTTATGAAATTTGAGTACTTTATAAAACGTAGCCTTTTTCTTCGATTAAAATTTACAAAGAAAATCACTACATTGAATTCGAAAGGAGTATTAAATTTCCAGTATAGTTCGAGTAAAGACGTTAGTATGCGATACTTAGAAATCCGTGTTGGAGGAATTCTTCGACTTACAGGCGTATTTCGATAATAGCGACACCAAAGAGTTAGTTAATGCACGCATTCATAAAAAATTGGTGATAAACTATGTCTAATTTAACTCAGTAAAGAATAGTTTTCCAATAAAATGCATAGTTCAACAATTCCGCGCAAAAATCTAATAATTTTCTGTTCCAAGACCCGTATATATTTTTTAATCGTTTTGTAAAATAACTTTTCTTTTTCAAAACATGTTGAAGGTATGAAATTTGAGATATAGAACTCAGACATAATGTATTCATTGCACATAGAGTTATACAGAAAATATTACAACACAATATAATTACAAATTATAATTCTTACCTTCCAAGACCCGTAAATATTTATTACTTATTTTGTAAAATTACTTTTCTTTTTCAAAACATGTTGAAGGTATGAAATTTGGGATATAGAACTCGGACCTAATTTTTTTTTTTAAGTTTGAAGAAATATAACTATGTTAGAAATAATGAGTGATCATTTCCCTCATTACAATACAATATACAATGAATCAGAACATTTTAAGAAATACAGAAAAAATCACTGGCATGTAGACAAAGCTAACGAAATGGTGGAAATAAAGATTTCATCGAAAAAAATTAAATAAATAAAGTATTCATTGTAACATAGAGTTATACAGATAATATTACAACATAGTATAATTACACATTACAATTCCTACCTTCCAAGACCCGTATATATTTTTTACATATTATGCAAAATTACTTTTCTTTTTCAAAAAATGTTGAAGGTATGTAATTCGGGATATAGGACTCAGACCTAATTTTTTTTTATTTAGTTTGAAGAAATATAATTAAGTTAGAAATAAGGAGTGAAAATTTTCCTCATTATAATACAATGTAAAATAAATCAGAACATTTTAAGAAATAAAAAAAACAATCACTGGTATGCAGACAAAGATAACGAAATGGTAGAAATAAATGTTTCATCGAAAAAAATTAAATAAATAAAGTTTTCATTGTAACATAGAGTTATACAGAAAATATTACAACATAATATAATTACACATTATAATTCCTACCTTCCAAGACCCGTATATATTTTTTACTTGTTTTACAAAATTACTTTTCTTTTTCAAAACATGTTGAAGGTATGAAATTTGGGATATAGAACTCAGACCTAATTTTTTTTTTAAGTTTGAAGAAATATATCTATCTTAGAAATAATGAGTGAGAATTTTCCTCATTACAATAAAATGTAAAATAAATCAGAATATTTTTAGAAATAAAGAAAAAATCACTGGCATGCAGACAAAGATAAACGAAATGGTGGAAATAAGATAACGAAAGGTTTCATCGAAAAAATTACAACATAATATAATTACACATTATAATTCACACCCTCCAAAACCCGTATATATTTTTTACTTCTTTTGTAAAATTACTTTTCTTTTTCAAAATATGTTGAAGGTATGAAAAATTTGGGATACAGAACTCAGACCTAATTTTTTTTTTTTAATTTGAAGAAATATAACTATGTTAGAAATAATGAGTGATAATTTTCTTCATTATACTACAATGTAAAATAAATCAGAACATTTTAAGAAATAAAACAAAAATCACTGGCATGCAGACAAAGATAACGAAATGGTAGAAATAAGATAATGAAAGGTTTCATCGAAAAAAACATTATAATTCACAACTAAAATGGCATAAGAGTTATACAAGCAATATTTTCTTAATTATTAGGCAATATATTCAATTAAAAGTATGAGATTGTATTATATATAAAAATGATTGACGGTAATTGAATATGAAGATAGTAGGGGATGCGATTAAAAAAGAATAAAAAAATAGTTAGCAACATTTTGGCCGAAGTTTCGCCCAACATTACAGGGCACCATCAGGGCATAAAAAGGTACAAAATAACTAAAAATGAGTTGACAATGAAAGATAATATAGTATAAGAGCCGAAAATAAAAAAGGCAGTCATTTCATCCCAATTTTTTATTACTTTAATGAAAACTATGTATAATTATGTGTAAAAATGTAAAAATTGATGAATCTGCCAAGTATAGGTAGGGGGAATAAAAAAATGATAACTGCTAAAAACGTAAAACAATTTAATTTTTGTTCGGAGCTCTATATACTTAAAATTACCAAAAACATTAGAAAGCCCAAGAAAAGGCTATTTAAAGTAGAATAAATTTGCAGAAATATTAACCATAATAGAGGAATTTACGTTCAATGATTCCCGAGATATAGCTTTTTAAAAAATAACATTTCATAAAAATGTACAGAAAGATTAATAGTTAGTGAATTTATTTTGAGAAATCTATATCTCCAGAGATGCCTATTAGCACTCAAATTAAACCTAGTTTATTGCACTATAAAATAGTTAATGAGCTTTACCTTCGTAGGAATAGTAGTTGAAATAAATTGATTTATAGTTAGTCGGACAATAAGTTTGATTTATGAGAAACAATATTTCAGAAACCATAAGACGTACAGATGTCTTCTAGCACTCAAATTAAAGCCAGTTAAATTTACTATAAAATAGTTAATAACGTTTTTCTTTGCAGAAGTTGTAATTTTTATGGCATTTGACAAAATAAACACACAAAATGTAAAATTCTAGTTGTTCGGATCAAATGTTAGAAGTTTGAAAAAATATATCTCTAGAACAATAAAACGTACATATGTCTGCCAGTACTCAAAATAAACGAAATCTAACTTACTGTAAAGTAGTTTTGGACACGTATCTTTGTATGGGTAGTACTTTTCATGTTATTCGTACATGAACATAAATTTGGCACATGAAAATTTGTCAGAAAAACTATGAATCAATTTATTTTAGCAAATATCATGAATACTAGAAATATCCTACGAAGTTATACTTCATAAACTACTTTAAAGACCATTAAACCATGTTTAATTTGAGTGCAGACATCTTTACGTCACATAATCATTGTGATGTAGATTTCTCAAAATAAATTCACTAACTACTGGTCAGTACATTCAGTACAACGTATTCATGTAATGTTTCTTTTTAAAAAGCTATATCATGAGAACTACTAAATGTAAATTGCTCTATTAGTGCTCATATTTTAGCGAATTTACCCTACTTTAAATGATGTCCTCATAGGTTTTCTATTATTGTTTGTAGTTTTAAAGATATAGAGCTCTAAATGAAAAAAAATATTTTTTAACGGTATAAAACAGCTACCATTGTTATTCCCCCTACCCATACTTGGAAGACTCACTAATTTTGAATAGTAATTATACATACTTATTAAATTAATTAAAAATTGGGTTGAAACAACTGCTTTTTTTCTCCTCCTGGGGACTTGTACTATAAGATGACAATGAAGTGAACTAAGGTAGAGTTAAAATTATGGAAATATAAGGGAGAAATTATATAAAAATGAACAAATTATTTGTTTTTGTTTATGTTTGTATAATTTCTCTTTAGTGTATTAGTATTACAACGTAGGATAGGGTTATCAACTGTTTAGAATGCGTAAAATGATTTCAACGATTATTTTTACGTATGTATCTAGTAAATCTATAAGCTACTCCTTCAAACCTCAGGAAGGATGGGAACGATGATATAACAGAGGAAGATAATACTGTCCAATTAAAAGTCTGGTACTAAGGATATGAAGTAAAAAATAAAACTATCATTGTTTTACATATACATATATCGTTAATATATTGAGGCAGTAAAACTCAATATATTTTTAATGTATTAGTGTAAAAAGTTCTGGATTCTAAAAAAAGTAAAACGAATGCTTTGAATTAAAAAAAAAAAATTGTTTTTTCTTAACACTTATTTTTATTTATGAATAAACGTAACACTCTGCCACAACATTGTTGGGCAATAAGTAATGGTGATAACTGATTATATTCATACTAAAATAAAATGACATAAGAATATAAATAAATAAATGAAAACAAATAAATAAAATATTTCTCTAAATATATACCAACATAAATTAATAAAGAAAATAAACATAATCAAACTGTGTAAATGAAGAAATATAGGAGCGAATAATTGCTTCCCTCGTTCTCTTCTTTAGAAAGACAGCAGAAAGCGATGATACTGCTACTCAAACTATTGATTAACAATTTCAATTAAAATCTAAACAAAAAAAAATTAATTCCTAAAAGAATCTGTATTATAAATTAATCAAACTTAGTTTAAATAAACAGTTACAAAGTTGTTAAAAAATAGGCTATTCTAGGTTTGTCAAATTATATTTTAGTATATTAACATATAACCCATAGTTAAATTAGGGAAAATAATATCCATAATTAAATTAAATTTATCATATTGTGTTAAATTACATGTTTCTTATTCGGCTAATTCACTTTTTTGAACAATATTCAATTCGTACTTTCTATTATAACCTTATCATTAAATTCATCAATTGTTTAAACCAATAATAAAATATCAGGTTTGGCACATTCTCATAATATTATAATATAATTACTTATTATTTTGAGTGTTAAAAACCCATAAACTATATTATATATCTTGAGATTAAATGGATATTTTATTATCATGAAAGATAGTTGACCGTGGATGACTTGTACGAGGAGATGGTTGGGAGTGCGGTCAAAATGAAATACAAATAAGTTAATGTAACTTTTTTAATTGTGCCAACGTTTCGGACGGAATTTCTAGCCTTCATCAGGGCTAACAACAGAACAAGATAACAACCAATGAATACAGAAAATAAAAAATAAAATATAAACAGAATCACATAAAGTAAATAATTGTACAGAATAGAATTAATAAAATTAAAGTTATGAAAGAAGTGGAAAATAAAATGTATATATAGGTAATTGAACAAGTAGGTAGAAAAAAAAATTAAAACAATAATAATATATGGTGATAAACAATAAAATTATTAGTTATGTTCGCCATATATTATTATTGTTGTTTTCAATTTTTTTTTTCCTATTCACTTCTTTTGTTAAACATAACTTCATATTTTGGTTCTTCATCTAATATTATGGCTATGTATTTCATTTGTCAAATATATTGTCTTTCTCTCAATTCTATTTTATTAATTATGTTATTTTACCTACTTGTTCAATTACATATATATACATTTTATTTTCCACTTCTTTCATTACTTTAATTTTATTAATTCTATTCTGTACAATTATTTACTTTATGTCATTCTGTTTTTGTTTTCTCTATTCATTGGTTGTTATCTTGTTCTCTTTATAGCCCTGATGAAGGCTAGAAATACTTGCCGAAACGTTGGCACGATTAAATAAGTTATTCCAACTTATTTGTGTCATATTTTGACCGTACCCCCCTCCCAACCATCTTATCCTCGGATATTTTTATTATGATGGACAAAATCCTTAAGTTTTCTAAATATAAATTTCAATTAAACTATAATTTATTATGGATCACTTAATTCGCCAACACTGTACAACTTGAAGAATGTATCTTTGGAATTCAAAAAAAAAGATGTAATGACCATGTTTGATCTGATATCCAATAATTGATAAACTCCACATATTTTTGAAACATTCAGTTCAATTTAACTATAATTTATTAAGGGGAATTTAACTCACCATAATTTTACAACTTAATACATTTAATTGGTATTCAAAATTTGTTCCAAAAGCTTGAAAAAAATAATATATAAAAAGGTAAAGAAATATTAATCCATTCATGATTTCATACTAGAAGATGACATAGCAGCATTACTTGAATAGTGTCACTACTAAAAAAAAATTATAGAGAGAGGCACATCTTCATTTTTGATAATTTTCACAGAACATATGTGCCAGAATTAAACTCTACTCAATCATTCTTGAACAACGCCATTCATTTAGCTGCTTAGAAATTTTCAAGAGATTTTTATGAATCGTTTTATAGAGTTGTGAAATAAACCAAAACGCGTTGGTTTTTTCGTAAACAGTGACATATTTGGACTGGAATTTTTTTTTTGACTTAACGATGATTGAGTTGAAATCAACAGGCTTAATATATTAAAAATGGTGAAGGGAGTGTACAGTAAATGAGGTTGGTTATTCTTTGTTCAGGTTAATAGAAAAAAAACAAACTAAAAATCAATTTGTGAAGAACTCATACCAGAATGTAATACAATAAAATGTCATACATAATTTATTTAGATTTTTTTTTTGTATGGAAGTTTAAAGAAACCTATTTGAATTTCAAATTGTATTGCATTTAAAAAAGAAATGGATATTTAGAAGGACCTTCAGTTTTCAGGGCAATTAAGAACAATTGATAAATTGCAACAGATTTTGTTTAAAATACGAAATAACTTTAATTATATTATTTCAAATTCTTGAGACAAAGTAATTATTTATTAAATAAATCAAAAATTCGTATCCATTTCTGTCTCAACACTTTATTTTTCACCAGTCCAACGTTTCGGCCATTCTAGCCATCTTCAATATAATTTCTTCCTCACATTAATTTAAAATTTCTTTTGCAGGCTATTCTGCCCAGGTCATTTTCTTTATTATAAGTTAAAAGCCTATTTTTTTAAAATTTAAAATCATTAACATTTAATTTTCCTCTATAAGATTATCAACAATTAATACACCACCATATGGTCAGAATAGTCTGTGAAAGAAATTTTAAATTAATGTGAGGAAGAAATTATATTGAAGATCTCCTTGAAGATGGCTAGAATGGCCGAAACGTGGGACTGGTGAAAAATAAAGTATTGAGACAGAAATGGATACGAATTTTTGATTTATTTAATAAATACGAAATAACGTTCAAGCTCCTAAAACCAAATCCGAAAAAAACCTTATGTTTTATTCATTAGATAAGTGGAAGAAATCAAAATTTGGCATATATAACCGAGATCCAAAATACTTCGAGACTCGAGTAATACGACTGTATTAGAAATATTAAGTGAGCAAATATTACATTGCAATTTAAGAAGATATCTGCCGTAATAAGAGAATATAAAACTTACATAAATACTAATTTTGAAATTTTATAAACATTAGTTTAAATAAACTAATATGGACTATGGATATAGTTACTATGACTATTTAGATAGAAGTATCAGCTATATTGGGAATTTGCTTTTTGTGTGTGTTATGTTAATTTTTATTTCAAACAATTAGTTTCATACTAAAAGAAGATTGAAAAAAAAAACAACTGATTTTTACGCATCTCACGAAAAATCCCTTAGGTGTATATTACCAAATAATTATAGAAGATACTGTCGTAAATTTAGATAAAGATATACATTTTATAATAATTTAGTAATATTAAAAAAAAAAACCTTCCGCCAATCCTGAATGAAAAAAAGTGTCAAAAGACCTTTATACAAGCTCGAACACAATAAAATAAATAATAAACTGAAAAACATTACAACATATATTAAAAAATGTAACATTAACATTTAACGTTAAAAAACACAACTGAAAAGCGTTTAAAATGGAAATAAAAAAAAATATATTGAACAATGCTTTTGCAATGCATAATGCACTTATTTATATTAAAAAATAGTACAAATAAACATTGGAGACATCCGTTTTTTGAAGGCTGTACCAAATATCAAATATTTAAAACTTGAAACCAGTAAATAAATTAGGGTTACCTGTTGACTCTTACAAGAATATGTCGAAATATGGATCAGTTTTAATGTTCTGGATATCAACATATCAAACAAGTACCGAAATAAAGTGTGCAAAAATCTAATATATGTTAGTAAATTTGATATTATAAACAAATATTTTAATCGGTCAAAGAAAATGAATATAGAAAATAGAAATAACAAAGGTCCAAATTAAACACATTAGATTGAATTTTTTTTTTCCATTTACATAAAAATAATAATAATACAACCAAAAATTGATAGTTCTTTTTTATGAAGTATTAAGTTAATATCAAATAATCAAAATATGAAAGTAGAAAATAAATTAAAAGTAACTGTTGATTCTTATAGGAATATATCGAAATACGGATCAGTTTTAATATTCTCGATATCAATGTATCAATT
>NW_027112716.1:208639-283578 GCF_000696795.3 Halyomorpha halys | reverse complement strand
CATTTATATAGAAAAATAATAGAAACAAAAATTAATAGTTTCTTTTTAACTAAATATCAAACACTTCAAAAATTAAAGAAGAAAATAAATTAAAAGTAACTGTTGACTCTTATAGACGTATGTCGAAATATGGATCAGTTTTAATATACTCGATATCAATGTATCAATGCTATCAAAGAAGTATAAAAAATCCAAATTAAACACATTAGATTATTTAATAATATATACTTTTATTTGTTGATAGATATTATGAGTACAATCTGCCACAAAGTTGTGGACAATAGGTAATAGTGATGAATGATCATATTCATACTAAAATAAAATGAAAAAAAAATACACAAATAAATTAAATATTCATTAGATTAGACTGAATATTTTTTTTCTCATTTATATAAAAAAAAGAATAGAGACGAAAATTGGTAGTTTCTTTTTATGAAGTTTTAACTAAATATCAAATACTTAAAAAATTAAAGTAGAAAATAAATTAAAAGTAACTGTTGACTCTTAGAGGCGTATGTCGAAATATGGATCAGTTTTAATATACTCGATATCAAGGAATTAATTCTATCATAAAAGTACCGAAAAAAAGTGTAAACAACTAATAAACAATATAACATATATTATATATAATATAATATTAATCTAGGAAAGAAGTGTCGAAAAAAGTGTGTAAAAACCTAATGCATATTAGTAATCATTTTATAAAAAAAATAATTTAATCAATCTACAGTCTTTAAAGTGGAAAAAACCAAAAATCCAAATAAAGGCATTAGGTTGAATAATTTTTGTCCATCCATATAAACAAATAATAGAAACACAAACAGATAATCCGTTTTTCCGTAAGTTTTAACTGAATATCATATACTTAAAAAATTAAAGTAGAAAATGAGTTAAAAGTAACAGTTGACTCTTAAAGGAGCAGCATTCCAGTATATGATGAATTTCCAATATTAATGTATCAATTTTACCAAGTAAGTGCCGAAAAAATCCTTTATACAATATCACATAATAAAAAATAAAGGTATAAAAAAACCTATTTTAATTGATCAAAATGATAAGAGCAATCGTAATTAAACAACACTTTTTGATCGAATAAGATATATTTTGATTTATTTTATCATTATATATAATACATATATTATTTAAAATATGGATGTAGTAAATAAATTAAAAGCAACTTTGTCTCCAGAAGGAACATTCTAGAGTTTTGGTGAAGTTTAATATGTTAATGGCGTTTTTCAATTTCAGGCGCTTTTTAAATATTGTTCGATTTAACTATCTTAAAGTCTCCCCTTACCGTTTTAAGCTGATATTTCAAAAGTGATATAGGACCGTCGATCACCAGGGGATCTTGGCTGGGCGGGTCCGGATTGCCTTTTTTGTGTGTTAAGATCTCCTATTGTGAGATAGTGACATGTCATACATCCACCAACCTATTAACGTGCATCAACCAAAAATTCTTTTTATTCCGTTCCCTAGTAATACACATGCATACTACTCAAAGTTTTAGTACAAATTACTAAAATAAATCTAAATTAAATTTTATAACACATAATACATTACTATTTTCATAATTGTTTCATTTTGTAGAAATTTATTTTTTTACGTTATTTGGATATGTACAATATTCGAATTAGGGGAATAAACTAACACAAATAGACATTTTAAAACATAAAAAATAATAAGTTTCTTTATCATTAAAAGCTTTTGGAATTACAATTCATTCGCTGAAAAATTAAATTGAAAATTATGATATAAATTGACAAAAAATCAGCAATAAGAATATAAAGTGCTAAAAAAAAAATTTAAAACTACATTCAAAAACTAAAATTATCAACAAAAATAAAAAAAAGAATTAATAATATTCTATCAAAATTAATTAATTGGCGGTTGGTAAATTTGCTATGTTCCAATCAGTGGAACAATGAATAGTTAGTTCTTAAGAAAAAAGAAAATCTATATAACAGGATTAACTTATTGATCCAGTACAAGGGAAGGTTATAAACCATCTACGTACTATATTTCCATTTACAAGCTATTAATTAATAGTAATAACCAAATAATAATTATATTATAGTAGATTTTTATAAAATAATATCGCTTCATATACCTATCGACACATTAAAAAATCAGAAACTCTAATTATTTTTATGTTTGAACTAAAACCAATAAAATTTTTAAATGAAAAGCCCTTTATTTTCATATATAGAATATTCCCATTAGAGGTGAATAGACCTACACAGATTGAATCTTCAAACATAAAAAAATATTAAGTTTTTTTTTACTAAAAGCTTTTAATATTACAATTCTTTCAGTGAAAACTAAATAATCGAAACTGATGATATAAATTGACAAAAAATCTGCAATAACACATAATATGGTAAAAACATAATTAAAACTACGTTTAAAAACTAAAATTATCAACAAAACCAAAAGGAAGAATTAATAATATTCAATCAAAATTAATCAATTAATTGATGGTTGATAAAAAGAAAAAACATATCTAAAGAAACCTTTTATGATTATTTTCCATATTTGCAATGGGAACAACGAAGGGCTAGAATCTCAAGACAAAAGAAAACGTACCTAATAGGATTAACTAAATCATCAATACAAAGAACGGACGTTCATATTAATTAATATTAATAATCAAATAATTATTATATTATAGTAAATTGTTACAAAATAATATCGGCCGGTATACATATCGACATTAAAAAATCGGGAACTTAAAAATTTTGTAACTTTAATAGTGGGGCGGTGAGAACATCACTTGAAATAAAGTATAAATATATCCTTGCCCCTTTGAAAAAGATAGCATTAATATTATTCACAATAGTAAAACATGTACGTACAATATTTCTATTTACAGTCCCAGTAAAAAACTACTAGTACTATTTACCATGGAAACACAAAAACATTTATTTTCTCCTTTATAAAAACAGTTTTTCAAAAAAATTTTTTGAGAAAATTGTATAAATATGAAAAGCAAATTATACAAAATTCTATTTGCGATGAAGTCGATTTTAGTATTAGTAAGTTACTACAGTACTTACTAACACTAAAATTGGAGTTCTGGCAATGGTCAGATTTTCCACTCAAGTTGAGTATTAGCGGCTTTAGCGCACTTGTGGCTCACTACCAGTGATGCGGCTAGAGGGATGCGCTGGGATCTTTTGAGCTCTACTCTACCCCTCACACGTGGGGGATAGACTGGGCTCAGGGATCCTCAGGTCGACTGTGTAAATATTGTATATTTTAGTGTAAATGTGACTAGATACTATATTATTTTATCATTATGTTACTTTATTTATTTATTTTTCATACAGATAGTTTGATTATGTTCATTTTGTTTGTTCATATTTTAAGTTATTTTTTTAAAAATTATTTTAATATGTATAAGATCATTCATCACTATTAACTATTGTCCACAACTGTGTGGCAGATTGTAATATCTATCAATAAATAAAAAGTATTATAGTTTAAAAAAAAAAATAATACTAAAATCGCTATTTTCAAATCACCTTATGGAAGATATTTCCTCCACTCTAAAAAAATACACACTTTTGGTCATTCGGTAATTGGAAGTTAAGCACGAAATAATTTTTCCAACAACATGTTTTTTTTTACACTAGACGTCCATCCTAGCAGACACGTGAGTTGACTTGCTCTAATAGCCTCAGTTAACAGCAGACTCGGGTAACGTAACAGGAGGTTAATGAACCCATATATCTACTAAAAGACATTAAGAAATATTTCTAAGGAAGAAATTCAAGTTTACTCAATACAGTCGACTAATTAACGCATTGTAAAAACTTTAAAGAACCTCCCCACCACCACCAAAATCACACAGAAACGGCAACCACCTCTTAGGATTCTTCAGGGTCTTTATAGAAACTTAAGGTCGACCAGATATTTCTAAATGCCGACATTCACCTCAAGACATATGTCGCTCTTCAGCGCGAGAACCTGAGATCAAGTCCACCATACTTACGAAGAAATCCGACGGAAGCCCTCTTTAGCCTAGACTATGTGGCGATTACAGGGTTCTCAACAAATTCTGATCGAAGGGGTACTCAAACGTATGGGATTTTACAATGGAAAACCAGTCTTTTCAAAAATAGATCAAAGCTTGGAATAATATCACATTCCAGTCCCTGAAAAATACTACAAGAGAGTGGCATAAATACAACGTTTGGACTTGTAGAATACAATATTGATTTCTGCAATAGAAGACAAAGTTTTCAAACATTAGTCGATAATTTATTTCGAACTTTACCTTCCAGCATAAATTGCTTCATGAATTTTTTAGAATCGCTTTAGGAACGGTTAAGTGTCAGTGCTTAAGTGAAACAGACCTGCCTCAGCTAGTGTGACGTCATAATAAGCTCCCTCTACATCAATGACGTCATAACAGCTTTCTTACGGTTCTTACTACTTTGTTTATCTGTATTTACTATTTCCTAAAGTTGAGTGTGAGGTTTACGCGATTTATAGTTTGAAATAAGTTCACCGTATTGGACGAAAACGTAGACATTTTACTATCTACGATCGAGGTTTTATTAAACCAAGAATATCACCTAAGACAGAGAAGTGCAAACTAATAACAAGTCGGTATAAGCCACCATACATAGTAATATATCCACTTAATACTAGCCCATTGGCTTCCTCAATCACATCCCGAAAATATGTAAGGAACTAATCTTCATTCACAACTGTAAATTTAATTTTTCAATTACGAGAAAAAAAGTGGACATATTTTCAATTTTGACGGAAAATAGCATATGATAAGGATTAATACTTGATTAATTCTTTTTTTTTTTCGGCCAAGACTCCCATTGGAGTCCTATACTGCCTAACCATGGTTGGGGGTCAAAGTTCTTCATTTTGTGGGACCGCCACGCAATGAAAAAAGTCAACGTCCCAGGCCGGATTCGAATCGGCACCGCCAATAGACATCATATTGGTAAGACTGTGTCTTAACCACTGAGCTATGAGCGGCCCTGATTAATTGTTATCATTATTGCTAGCACAAATCGGAATAGGCAAGAAAGAACCTTCATATGCTAAATAATCATCCTATTAATTAATTTTAATTATTAATAACAATAAGTTCGATTTATATAAGTTATTCAAATTCTTGAGACTGATATTTATATATTAAATAAATCAAATGGTATCCTGATTAAGTCTCAACATTCTTTATTATATCAATATATTATATATTATTTATTATATTTATTAAATAGTTTGTTCATATGACAGTGGATAGTGTGTTTTTACTCTAAAATTTAAGTTTTAAAAACTAATGAAGTTCCAAAAAAAAATAGGGAGATTTTGACTTGGATTTGATAGATGACCTAGACAAAATAGCCTGTAAAACATTTTTTTAAATTTTGATGAGAGGTGTGAATTTATATTTAAGATTGTCCTTGATGATGGCGGAATTGGCCGAAACGTTTGACTATTGATATAATTAAGAATGTTGAGACTTAATAAGGATACCATTTGATTTATTTAATAAATAAATTTAATTATTAATAAAAACATAATAACCTACAAATACAATAAATGCCATTGATACTCGTATCCAAGAAAAAATAAGGATGTTAGAGTATGAAATCAGAGCGATAAAAAGATATAGTTGGGGCTTTTGGTGGCAAAAAAAATTCATGATAGCAATAAATGTAGCCACTCGTCATTACTTTCCGACGATGAAAAAAAAACATGGTATCATATGTTTAACACAACCACAATTTCCAATAAAAAACGAATGAACTCTCTAAAGTAACAGAGGATTAAAAAAAATTAAAATATTTAAATTTCATTTCAGTTTGTGTGTTCAAAAATGACGATCACAGCAATGCTTCAAATATTAGAAAGTCATTTTTTTTTTTTATTGGTCATACAGAAGACTAATTTATAATATTAATCAATGAAGTCAAAATATAAAAAATATTAAAGAACTTATATGATTATAAGATTATTAGAATTTTATAAAAAAAAAATTATCCTCAAAGAAAAAATTATTAAATATCTGTCATTCGGGTAGATTAAATCAAAAATAATTTCCATTATCATATTACACACATGTTCCCATAAAAAAAAAAAATTGAAGAAGGACTAAAATTTTCATAAGACTTAGCTTTGGCTAAATGCTTATTTTAATAATTAACAGAGAAAATAAAAATTAAACAAAGTAAAAAAAAAAAAATTACATAGATGTAATAACCATAGCGAAGCCTTTACAATATAATTATTCATAATTTATGATCTAAAAATGTAACAATAAATAGTAATTGCTTAAGACATTACTCCTATTACGAAGTACAATTGTTTTTTATTTCCAAAAAACGAATTATCATTTTAACTAGGAATAATTTTCAGGGCGGTGGATCGTTAAGTGAGTAACTGTATTGGACTTGAGGTTTAAACACAGCTGTAGAAGATAATCCTACATGCTATTACTATCAAACGTAGAACATCTTTGGCGTCAGTTAGTCCAAGAACTAAGATAAAAAAATTAAGTTATTTCACTCTATTTTTTAATACTGAAAATAACATAATTAATAGTCAAAAGTGACTGCCAAACGAGTTCCACAAAAAGCAGGAATTTTTTTTAAATAACCAAAAATCAATACATTGTGGGGTTTACTATCATGGAAACTACCACTTCTACAAACGACGTACAAATGTGTACTAGCCCTCAATCGAGTA
Source organism: Halyomorpha halys (assembly GCF_000696795.3). NCBI lineage: Eukaryota > Metazoa > Arthropoda > Insecta > Hemiptera > Pentatomidae > Halyomorpha > Halyomorpha halys. The sequence continues at coordinate 276,861 of NW_027112716.1, read as the reverse complement.
TCACTTGTAGAAGTAGGAATCCAAAAACTATTGATTTCAAGTAGGAACTCAGAAAAACTGTCTGCACACAAATCAAAGCTAGTTCAATGTACTCTAATGCATTTGGTAATATTCACCAAAATGTATTCAAAAACATTTATTTTTTTATAATTTGGAGATCAATATTTATTTCAACAGTAACTCGAGTACTATTAAACATAAACAGCTTGATCAAAGATCATAATTTAGAAAATTTATTCCTTTTTAAATTATGTTCTATGAAGTTTTTTTTACTATGGGGCTCTGAATGAAAAATGAGCGAATTACTTCAGGTTTTTCTCGAATAAAATTAACTGTTGAGGACACGTTAATACTACAATATTAACGACATTAAAATCATCACTTGTTCCATAGTTTTAGTAAATATTCTTAAGTCTTGTAAATATAGTAACATTTTCTGACAGATAATAACGCAAAGCAGATTTAAAAAATTCAAAGCGATAGATGCCGAAGCAAAAAGGATGGGCCTGAATGCATATTAATGGGGAAAAAACCAAAATTATGTTGTTGGGTATGAATCCCTTGGACCAGAGGATGTGTCGCCTTGTAATGGGCCCCTATAATTTCGAAGTGATAAGATGTTTTTCTTACCTTGGCTCAATTATCAATGAGAATCAGGATGAAGATGTCAAAAGCAGAATTGCTTCTGGAAATAGAGCCTATTTCTCCATTGTAAGGCTAAGCAAAAGCAAACTTGTTAGTCGTACCACCAAGTTCACCTTGTACAAAACTTTGATAAGGGCAGTCGTCACATACGGTGGAGAAATTTGGACCCTGAGTATAAAAAGCATTAACCTACTAGACAGTTTTGAAAGAGTAATTCTGATGATAATCTTAGGGCTCTTATGTGAGAATGGTAATTGGGGAAGAAGGAAAAATGGTGAATGTCCGCTGAGCAACTTCATGCGCCTATTGTGCCAGTAAAAGAAGATTTCAAAAATTAATTTTTTTATATTATAAAACATCCGTTATTGTTTGTTCCCCCTTAACTATGGTTGATAGAGTCAATAATTTTGAATCTCAACTGTGTATATCTTATATCAAAGCAATAGAGTTTCAGGTGAAACAAATTAATTGTTTTTTCTTCTCTCAGAGTATTGGACTAAATACCTTATTATATACTCACAGCGAAGATACCATCTTACACCTCTTGAGGTAAATATCTAGCCTCTATAAACTTGGTGAACAGTGTGGATAAAAACAACGTTTAATCCATGTCAAAAAAAGTAGTTCCTGACCTAGAACTAAAGCCAAGAGGCTGCATTTTTAAGCATGATACTTTTTTATAATTTATATTATTTCGGATTAATTGGTGCGCTAATACTGAAAAAGAACACGATTCACTAAAAACTGTATTGATATATAATATAATATTTTATCTTGAAATAAAATAGGAAGAAGTGTTGCTAGAACCAATTGTGGAGCAGGCTGCGGAGAGAGTGAGGGTAGCGCCTGGGGGGAGGTCGCATTCCACAACCCCGTTAGTCGGCCTTGAGACCGAAAAAATTCCACCCCTAACTTCATCGGCATCATCTTCCTCTAAACAGTTAGGCCTCATCGCAATGACTAACATCAACTACCTGAAACACATTGGGGTAATGTGACGCATCACTTTTCTATACTTCGGAATCTTTTAGAATAACAGAGGTATTAAATAATTAAAAATTCTACCACAACTTTTAATAAAATAAAAGGGTTGGGCAAACCACATAGAAACAGTATATGTATATAAGTTAAGAATATGTGTATAAAGTTAAATACTATTTTATATTTTCTACAAATAATTAAAAAACATAACAGAATTATGTATGAGCGGTTGAATGCTATACAATTTTGTCGAACCTAACATGTGAAAATGATCAAAACGTAGAGCACATCCTCTCTATATAAGCAGAAGGACCGTTCAAAAATTCCAAGAATTGGAAAAAATAAAGATTATAATCCTGTATATTTCGCAAAATTCTATTGAACATCTAGGACAAGTTAAAATTTCTGTTTCCATCAATTGTGCAAGGAGGAAGTAAGAAAATATGAGCAATATTGCAATTAAAAAGTAAAGAGTTCAGTATTATATTCCAAGCTATGATAGGATACCAACGCGGAAAGGACCGGTAGGAAGTAAGTAGTAAAGTAATGCATCTTCAAAGCAAATGAAAAAAAAAATGAAGAGTTAATTTTTCAAACTGACATTGTATCACAAAATCTTTGAACCTCTATGATCCATCAATCATCGCTAAAAATATTGTCAGGAACTAAAAGGAGGTTCGTTCCAACTTATGATTCATTAAAAATTAAGGTTACAATATTTACAAATTTCTACTTGGTCGAGTTTAATTGGAAATTTAATTAAAGTTGAACTTTAGTTTCCATAATTTCTTAATGGAACTAGAAAGACAAAATGACCAATGATCAAATTTATAGGTAAAAATTTGCACATTATTTTATCAGTAACGCAAGATACCAAACAGGAAAATAACGAAAAGCTAAAAATGATTTATGAAAAAGGTCGAACCGCCTCGGGTACTACCGTCATTTCACACCATACTCTTATCCACCGCGAACAGTTTTAACACCTTACAGTCAATTATTGCTATAACTTTGTGGACCTAAAGAATGACAATATTCACACCCAAAATATAGAGAGGATGTGCCAAGAGGTAGGTTCTAGTATTCCAAGAGTTGAAAGAAATAATAATTATAATTCTGGACACTAAGCAGGATTTTATTGTAAATGCAGGGTCGAGTTGAATTTATACTTCCATAACTTGTTAATGGAGGTAGAAAAAGAATATAGCAAATAACGTAAAAATTTCAGTTTTATCCTATCAGTAACACAATCATACCAATACAGAAAATTACGAAATGCTAAAAGTGACGCAAGAAAAGGTGCTGGATGGTCAGAGATATCCTAAGCAATAAAAAAGAGAATCAAAGACGTATTTTTCTGAGAAGGTTCGTGGTCGTTTGGCTGACTCAATCTTGGAAATCATCATGCATCGAATCGCCAAAGGTACAACCATTATTCTTGACCTGCGGAAAGGATTCCATTTTCTTAACCAGTATCAACAGATTTTACACCTTACAGTCAATCATAGCTATAGTGAAAACAAGGGCGTACCCAGGATCAAAATAAAAGGGGAAGGGCAAACCATATTAGGATGTGGCATTTCAGGAAGGAAAAGGTCCTTGGAACCAAATTTTTAAGAACATTATATATTATTGTCGTAATTCTTTTAGTTAGTTATTAAAATTAGTATATGCTTCATAAAAAATATATTTTTTATCAAATTAATATTTTTTTTCACTTCGTGAGGAGAGGAGCAGGTACCCCCCACTGGGTATGCTTATTGCTCGAAATAAAGATAGAATGGTATGGAAGGCCCAACATTCCAATATATCCAATATTTGGAAGAAATAAAGATCCTGGATATTTAGCAGAATTTTATTGAATATAAAAAAATTTATAGACCGCATAACCCAACACAAATATTCCGTCTCTTTCTTCCCTTAATTTAACTGTCCGAACATTGCTTATGATTCAACCACTCTTTTGATTTTGATAATGCTTCCATTCTAGTCACTATTCCTATCCACGAAAAACGACTGTTATTCGAAAGTATCCTTATACAATTAGAGTCTTCCCTAGTCAATCACAAAACCTATCCCTACCAAATTCTGCAATAATCAATTTATTAAAACACCCATAATTTTTTTATCTGTTGTCTCTGAAGAGATAACCGAATGAATAAATTGTTATCATTATAAACTATTCTTGCAAGGTTTCCTTTATAAATTTAGTTATACTCGTATGTTTATCGAAACTAATTTTGGCCAACACTGATCATACTTAACCATAGTGTGGTAATTCGTATAATCTCTAACGTAAAATAAGAAGTATTTTATTATTAAATAGAAAATGATCAATAACAGAAATAACATTCGACACTTTCTATGTGGTTTACTTTCTTATTAACTATTTTATGTCAACGATCTTTGTTGACCGTTTGATTTTCTGTTTATCAAACTCATTTTATCGGATCTGAAATTTAAAACAATATAACCAGACTATCTGCCTATAACTTTAAGTTCTTTCTCTCGTATCTTATATATGTTATTTTCTTCATTTCCCATTATCCACATTTCTTCTTTTTTTCAAAAACATTGTTTTTACATACACTCCCTTAAATATCCGTTTTACATACCCACTGTATATTTATACATTACATTAGCTTTTGGATCTCATAATTTTACATTTAACACTTTGTATGTGTTTTAACTCTCTTACTGACTACTTTATCTCAACGGTCTTTTTTAACCGTTAGATTTCTGTTAATTTAACATCTTTTGTCAACCTACACCCTACCGAAATTTTCTGCAATTTAAAACAGTTTAGCCAGAATATCTACCAATAACTCTAAGTTCTTTCTCTTATATCTAATACCTCTTATTTTCTTTATTTCCTATTCTCCGTACATTTCTTCATTTTTCATGTTCACTCAAGAATCATTGAAAATAATCAATTAAAACAAACAACATAAAGATGCTTTTAATAACTCATTCCCACATTCTCCCATGGATTGGTTTGATAAATGAATACAGAAAACTGTGGATTGATTCTGTAATATGGTATTGTGCATTGCAGTTTTATTGAAAAAATATGTACCATTGTACTACGGTTGTGAACAGGTAATAAAATAATAGCCATTTATGGTTCTAACTATAATAAAATCATAGTTATTAATTTTCTAAACAAAGATAGTTTTAAAACCTACAAAAGTATTACAAAAAACATATCTGATAAAAATTTCCATACCATAAAACACCCAAACTTATTTTGGTTGGTCCTAAAACTATTACTTATTCACTAATTAAATATTTTAATAAATTAGCGAGCTAGATCTTAATTTTTTCCCCCGTCCTTAAACCTTTAAAGGTGAATTTTGCTGAAAAAGTTATAGTATAACTAAAATGTTTAGTCGAAATATTATAAGTTATAAATTCGGTCAAGTAATATAATTATAAATTATAATAAGTAATTTAAAATACTTCCAAATATTGAGATATAGCACATAAGGAATGGAAACGCATTTCCAACGATACTAAAACAGTTACAAAGCAGTTAGTTGGATAAAAAAGTATATTACGATATCATAGGTTTTAATTATTTATTATTTATTCTTCAATAATTTCTATACTCTGGATCCATGAGAATAACTTATAGTATAAATAATTAAATGAAATGAATAAAATAATATAATAATTACGTCATATGGTATCGTCGTAATATACCCAGAGCTCGTAGTCTTAAGTCATTCCCATACGCAACCAGAGAAGGTGAATTATGGCCATAGTGGTTTATCGAAGTGATAAATAACTTTGATCTTTCCAAACAGAATTTAATGTGCTAAAATAACTTTGCAATATAATGTAAAATTTTCAAAATCATTGACCGCTTAACAATTTTAAAAGAAAAAAAATCTGAAAAATTACTTTTTTATACCTTTTTAGCCCTAATGAAGCTCAACAAAGTGCGCTTAAACGTCATTAAAAAATAGTAATAAACTTATTATATATATATAGATATACATTAAAAAATAACTATTTTTCTTTTTACTTTAACAAACAAATTATCTTCTTAGTCACCGTTCAGGGAAGGCTATAAATTTATAAATAAGTGTGGACTCAAGAGTGGTAATAAAAATCAGTTTTTGTAAGTTATGGATTTACGCCAGTTTACATCAAATAACTTGAACGAATAAATGCCTTGGAACGAACTAGACGAGGAATTTAAAGCTTATTGATTTGTTAAATATCAAAACCTTTCTTCTAAAATGCACCATCTAGGTATTACTAATCAAATAAAATTCATGATTGTAAATTTTATATATATATAATTTAAAAAATAAAACGCTCCATTGAAGGAATCGGAAACGTATTATTAGCATTTCTGTACAGAAAACAACAATTTTTAATTAGAATAGTTTGCAAAATGGTAAATTCACTAGAAAAATTAAAGAATAAAATTTAATATTCAAGAAAAAAAAACGAAGAAATCAAAGGAAATATTTTTAAAAAAATAGCATTTGAATGGATACTCGATTAAAGCTAAGCTTATGTTATATTTATATAAATAAGTAAAGTTAATTAGACTAATATATATAATAATATTAATAAAACTAGTCTATGATTTGAAAAGTCTAATTAACTTCACCTATTTGATAACTAAGTACTTTCATAAATTCTTTAATATTTTATAACTAGGGATAGGATTTTTATGTTTTCACATATTTTACCTGACCATGATATCTGTGATTCCTTACTAACTAAAGATGTTTCAAGACATTTCTGGCCAAAAGAAGCCATTTTTATTTTACATATTTGGCCTTTTTTACATATTTTATTGTAAATCACATATTTTCTGAAATATTTGTTATTTTTAGGTATTCTGTCATGAATCACATATCTCCATAAATTATTTGTTCAATTTTAAATACATCTTTCGCAGCAACTACATAAAATTCAAGAGAACGCAAGATACTTAAAGGTGAAATTTATCATTTATCATAAATAGTGCGTAAAATTCTATTTCTTCATCTTTGAACACAAATTAAATGCAATGGCAATAATAAATTTTCACACAGAGTTACATCGAGAATTCCTCAGAATCAATTAAAAAGAGCAAGGGTCTTATTCATGTAGCATTTTCCTAGAATTTCTTTGTTTACTCTTCAATCCATTTCTCTGGATTCTTTCTTTCCTCCCCAGATCCCACAGGTACAGGGGCAGACATTCCTATCTACAAAATTAGCTTTACCACCGGAACACCAAGGCTTGATGGAGCCCAATATTATTGTTTAAATTTTGAAAAAAATAAATACATAATATCAAAACTTAATGTTGACGCCACTGCAGTAGAGAAAGCTAACAACTTGTTAACAATTAACTCAATAATGACTGATTTGGCTTACATAAATGCAAACGAGGTATTTTTATCCAACACAATTACAAAATTAGAAGAAAAGGACCTTCCACTGACGCAAAAATTAAAGACTGTGAACTAAGCAATAGAAAGACTGGAAAATACAGGTGGTGAAACGGAGAAGTAATAAAGAAAAAAGTACAGGAGGTGTTTAAAAAATCCAGGATATAAAATCATTTAATCCATTGGAGCAATTTTCCTCGGAACAAACGATGACAGTAACCCAGGTGATGCAGAATACCAAACTAGATGCAATGAAAATAGCTTCATTTAAGTGTGCCCCTATAACATCAGTAGATGTTGAAAGATCTTTTAGCCGGTTCAAGTCCAATCTGCGGTAAAACCGACCAAGATTTTTATTTGAAAATTTAAAAATGCATTTAATCTGCAATAATTTAGTAACCTACCCTGCTGAATAATTGATTTATTTCACAGTTTTAAATATTTTTTTATTTCTTTTTTATTTTCAATGAGGATTATTCTTTATTTCCCATTATAATTCATTCTGAATTATTGTTAATGAATTAGTTCAATTACAATTACTAATTAATGTCTTGTTATTGAACAGCTATGTTTTCTCTAAGTTCATTTTTTTTGTACATATTTTAACAAAATTTCTTTAAAATATTGTTCATATAATATATAATAAATACATATTCATGAATCTGTTTTTAGTTATAAAGTTACTAATTAATTAGTAATTTATGTTGTTGAATAATACAAAATTTATAAATACTTATATTTATTAGCACATAAAAATCCTATCCCTATTTATAACTATTAATTACGATTAAAAATATTGTGCAAAATTGCATATTCATAAAAAAAAAAAAACTACTAAAAATAAAAAATAACCCGTTGATAATCAATGAAACAAACGAAGAAATCGAAGTAATTGGCGAAAAAGAAACAAGTAAATAGATTATCAACTGATGGAGTTAAAATAAGGAACAACATAAAGATTGAAGAAAAAAAATAACATTAGTAATTAGTTTTGTTTTATATTTTTAAAACCTCCGAGGCGCCTGAAAAGAAGATGGCCTCGTGACCTCATATTGTAAACTGTTTTTAGAGTTCTACTACTGGGTAGTTTCTCTACATCCATTATGTCATTATGGTCAAATTTACTTGTTGTATTTTTTATACAGTTATAAATATCAATAAATAAATAAAAAAAATTTAAATGTCGGTATCATAAGGATTTTTTAATTAATAAATATTAATAATTTGTAGTAAGCTATTAAAACTACACTAGAGTGGATCTAGCCTCGATAGTAGACCTCCCCGCAAGACCTTGCGGTAATGCTGTCCCTGTATACTCACTGTCTGTCACAGTCCTAGCCTAGTGAGCACAAGTTCTGTTACTACCGAGGAAGTACGATCAGTGTACCTTGGGTCCGTTCTTTATAATCCTTTATTGGTATAGAAACAAATATTTTAAAAGTAGAAAATTGTAGCTATGAGTTCTGCTTTCAAGATACCTTGGTTATTATTTAAATATTTCATATTCATAATATACTAATAAATATGAAGATGGTCATAGTACAAGAGCCCAAGAGCAGAAAAAAGGCGGTTAGGCAGTTATCTCACCTTAATTTTTCATTACTTTAATGAAAGCTATGTATAAGTAATAGTCAAAATTGATGAGTCTGCCAAGTATAGGTAGGGGGAATAAAAATGGCGGTTATTTCGAAGCGAAAAAAAAAATCAAATTTTTCATTCAGAGCTCTATATCTTAAAAAGTAAGAACGACACAAAAAAACCTAAAAGAATGTCATTTAAAGAAGAGCAAATTTCCTAAAATATGAGCCCTAATAGAGTTATTTACGTTAAATGCTTTTCGAGATATAGCTTTTTAAAAAACAACATTTCATAAAAATGTTGTATGGGACGTACTGAAAGATCAGTAGTTAGTGAACTAATTTTTTAGAAATTTATATCTCAAAATGTATTTGACGTACAGATGTCTATTAGCAATCAAATTAAAGCTAGTTTAATGAGCTATAAAGTAGTATACCATGTTTATCTTCGTAAGAGTAATAGTTCACATGCAATTCACTAAAATATATTGATTTATATAGATTTTTTTTGTGTTTTTTTTTTTAAACTTATTTATCCATTCAAGTGATTCCTGTAACCAATTTTTTAAAATTATATTTTCCTTTTAATCTATGTGTTATTCTTATTCTCGTAAAATGTATCTAGTTGTTTGTTCTTGGTAGACTGATCTACTGCTGTGACTATGAATGATGGTCTGATCTCACATTACCGTCTAATATTGATTTTTTTTAGCGGGTCACTGAAGAGGATCTAGGAGGGTGAATTCCGGAGAGCGAATTTGTTGATCGGGTGAATTGAATAATTGAGCAGAAATGAGAAAGAAAAATAGGAATGAATGAAACATTTGTATTGGTTGTAGAGACCGAAATGGATTGTAAAAGGAAACTGTAGGGGTGAAAAAAATTGTTTATTATATCCTATTATTGTATATCTATTTTTTATCATTATACCATGTATGTGTAATTTATATATGTCCGATTACGGATTGATAAGTATGCTGTGTGAGATGGCAACCTAATGTATTTAGGCAGCATAGATGAATAAATAAAGTATTTCTCTCTCTCTCTGTTCGGACAATAAGTTTGATTTATGAAAAATTGTCGTCTTGAACAGGTAGGTGGTCCTGATTTGTCCTTTGCTCATTTATTATCATTATTAATTTTATTTTTATTTATTCTTTAACGACCTTTTTTTAACCTCAACTATATTTTCTATCGGTATATTTTAGTTAGTTAATGTATCATTCTATTTATATTTATTTTCTCCAAAATTAGAAAATTATTATAATTATTATTATCATATTTCTATATATTTTTTTACTTTTTGTCATATTTTTATAACTATTTTCTGTAATTTTCTGTATTTGAAATATAAATATAATTGTTAACGTTCATCTCCACTCACGATTTATTGTCAATATCTGTTTAACTTATCGTCTTGAACAGGTGCGTGATCTTAATTTGTTCATCGCTCATTTATTATCATTATTAATTTTATTTTAATTTATTCTTTAACGAATTTTATTTAATCTCAACTTTCTTCTTAATTTTACGTCCGTTAGTGTGTTTAAATTTTGCGTTCCCACATCCACTTTTACGTTTTATATGCGTCTCCTGTAGTTTTTTAATTTTATCATTGTTACGTAATGTTTTATTCTTATCATTGTTTATTTATGTTTTATTTTATATTAATACTATTTTATGTCTTCCTTCCTTTTATTTATAATTTTCTTTTCACTTATGTTTTAAATAATATTTATCCTACCTTAATGTATCTTATTGTTGTAATGTTCTTATTTGTATTTCTTATCTTTTTTAGCCCTGATGAAACCCTACAAAGTGAGGCAATACGTCGGACATTAAATACTAAAAACTATTGTTTCTTTTTACCGCAATGCTGACCATGTTCTTCATGTTTTATATTATGCGGTCAACTATGTGTATATATAAAACTAATTTTTTTTTTTTAAATAATAAAGACCCCCAAGACAATTTTATTTTCAGATAAATAGACTACTATATCACTATATTACATATTGATAATACAATCTTTAACAATTGAGAGCAATAAGTTTGAGTGTTCAAAGTATATATTGTTAACGATGTTCTATTGAACTCTATTGGAAGGTATTTTATATAATTACATAACTTTAAACAAAAGTAAATATCACTATTTAAGTTATTACATATTAAAAGAATTATATTTAGGCAGTTATATATAAAACACATATATTAAATAACCTTAAATAATAAGATTAATAAGACTATTGAAGATATTTAAAATTTGAAAGTAAATTATAATTTCTGATAATAGACGTGGATGGTAGTCCTGATAAACTATTAGGAATTTTTAGCTGTCTTAAAAAGAGGGAAGTATTTAACACGTGCTGAACATATTAAAATTAGTAAATTAAATAAATAAACACTAATAAAAGAGTTATTAAATCGTATTTATCCATTAAAAAATAATGAACACTCTGAAAATAACATTCTTCTATAATAAACTTAATAATTATCGTTTAAATAAAATAAATTTTATCAAATTTAAGCCACAAAACACTCTTTATTTCTTTAAAAGTCAAACGTTTCGGCCACCCCCAGGGAAAATCTAACACAAAAAAGAGTTTTTTATATATTGGCTTTTAACAATTTTAACCAATTAATTAATAAAACAATTTTTGGATCCAATTACTGATATTAATAATTAAACTATATAATATTTTAACATAATATCTAAAACTAAGCACACATGCATAGCTAATTCTAATTATATTACAATGAATTATTATGTGGAGTTAAGAAAAAAATATAGGTAGATACAGTAATTTGGTAAATTAAAATCAGTTATAGGAAATCATAGAAGTAAGAAAGTACCCAGTGAAACATTTATTTTTAGTTTTCTTTGTAGTCGATTTATTGTAAGCTATTGATAACACATACGAGTTTAAGGTACGTTTACGAAGTTTATTGTTATAGGGTGGTTTGATAAATTTAATTTTTCTCTAACATTTTTTAGATATATTATATCTTTTCTTAATAAATTTTATGATAATTCTGTAAAAATAAAACAGTTAAGGAGATAAAGCACCAACGTTTGCCAGATTTTCTGTTTAATTTTTGCAGAGCGTTATTGTTCTTGATGTTCGATTCTGTAAATTTGCTTCTTTTGATTAATACCTATTAGCACTGGAACCATAACATTTGATTCCATATCTTAATATAGATTCATATAATGCTTTATAAACTCTTTTGAAAGCTTCTCTGTTAAGTACATATTGGTGGTAATAAATTTTATATTACTCTCAATCTCTTAAAAACATTAACTATATGCGGTTCCCAAGAAAAATCAGTATCGGCAGTAACACCTAGATTTTATATTTTTCTATATCATTTAATGTTTAACAGCAACATATTTCTATATTATTAAGGTTAGTGAGAAAATTAGTGACACAGTCATGCAATTTAATTTCAGGGTCGTCTACAGAAGCCATATGGGGAGATTTTATCAACATAATGACCATTTATCTTAGTTAATACTGAGACCTTTGACAATATTGTCAAAATAATAATAATAATAAAAAGTAAAAAATACGTAGATTTCAGAATTTACTTAGCATTATTTTTCTTCTTAACAAAATATATAAAACACTAAACAAACTTACAATTTCCAGTTTATGCTTATGTAAGTAGCAAATGATTTTGGAAAGTACTGAATAAAAAATAAAAAGTTCAAGAGCCCAAAAGGAGGAAAAAAGTTATTTCATATCAATTTTTTATTAGATTAATTAAAACTATATAAAGTTAAAAGAGTCAAAATTGATGGATGTCGAATCTAATTAAGGGAAAGAAAAAAATGGCAGCTTCGAAGATTCGAAAAACTGATTTTTGAGCTATTTATTTAATTTTTACTAACTATAGAAGGGATATAAGGAAACGCCATTATAAAGTAAATATTGAAGTATTTACCGTATAATATACACACTCTGATGTTTATTTTGTTCTATAACAACCTAAACTTTTCGTTCATTTTTTATTCCAAGTTCCATATCCTTAAAAATACCTTCAGTAATCAGACACGTCATACAACATTTAATAAATTGGATTAAATTCTGTATAATATCAACTCTTATAGACTTCTATACGTCTAATAGCCCTGAGATATAGTATTCCATAAACTAAATCATTTTTTTTTTTCCAAAACATACAGAAGTCAAATTTTTTTAAACTTATTATTGCAAATATAAAAACTACAATTACTATAGAGATAAACGTTATTAACTACTATATAGTATTCTCAACTAGATTTAATTTGAGTTCTGAAAAACATCTGTACGTCTAATGGTACCTGACGTCAAGTCTTCCATAAAAAGTTACAACTTCCTGAAGTCCATATTCATAGCACGACTGATTATTCAAAATGACCGTTATATAGTTTCATGTTTATTACCAATGATTCCTAAAATAGCGCATGTCAGAGTATCATCACAAATTGCTTAATAGTGTAATTAACGTTTAATAATTCGAGTACTAATGGAGTTAAGGTATAATATTGAAATATAGTTGAGAAATATTCATTGAAACATAAATGAGGTAAAAATATCTACATTTTTCATAAGATACATAAAAATCTAAACAAAGCCCTTTTTATAAAACATGTACTTTATTTAAGATACCAAATATTGTAGTCTTGTACATTGTTTTCACAATTTAAAAACCCTCTTAGGCCTGTCCGTAGCTCAGATGGTTAGGTCTAAGTCTATCCATCTGAGATCTGCGGGCAAAGCCGGTTCGAATCCGACGCGAGGCGATGGCTTTTTTCATTAATTGGTGGTCCCTCAAAATAAAAACTTCACCACACACTTACCATAGGTTGGGCAATTGCAGAAAATTAGGCAAACATTACATTCACTGTAGATAAAAAACCAAAAATAATAAACCTCATTTATGCCATTTATTGTTAAACTGTAACGAACATTGTTCTGAAATATCAAAAAGACTAAAATATAGGAAAAGATGGCTCACTACTCGTTAATAATTTCAAATTTATTAAATTACTTATTTAGATATTTTATACACTATCTGTGACAGTGAATGAAAGTGATTGAAGAAATGAGGTGAATTATAGATTATGGTTACACTATGGTCTGATAAAAACTGAATTAATAATAGGTTACATTATGGTCTGATAAAAGCTGAATTAATTTCTAGTATAGACTGGAAAAATCATTTTTTATTTCTAACAAAAAATAAATAAATTATTTATTCCTGGAATCTTACATACATAATATTTTCAAGCACTTATGTCCATAAGAATTATAATGCCATGAAAAAAGAATAATAAAAAATGAGATATGCAGCTGTACGTGCGTGTATGTGCGCCTATGTAAAAACTTATTTGTGTGAAATGCTTGCTTCTAAGAATTATCTGACATATTTATACTTATTTTAGTTTACATTAGATTGATTCTATTCAAAATTATCTTTAAATTGTTGTATAAATGTTTTTTTATGCATTTTAATAAAAAAATAACAACTTTTCTAACCAATTTAATTTAAATACAATACCAGAAAATTGGAAGAACCTGGTTGAGTCTAAAGGTGAACAAACTTAATGGACAAATGTAACCACGGATTTCAGAATATGGTGCCTCTAACCTTGTAGTTTTATACGGCACCTAAAAATCAAGCAAATAAATACAATTTCTTTAATTAGTCAGAAAGAAGTATTAACGGTGTTATATACACTAACCATTTCTACCATTCCCCTCTCACACAAAAAAACCAAAATAAAATAAATAAATAAAATAACAATATAGTTATTGAAAAGCTGAATATTTCGGAGCACATATGCTGACCAACATAGCACCTTCAGCAACCAAGAGGCTCTAATAGTTTCAGAGCGGTATACTGAGACATACTTTCCTTCAAAGAGACGGACCACATACATACGACATTCGAACTACCGACTGTGACAGAATTTATATCGAGGAGACACATCAAATGTTTTGAAAGCCTTCAGTACTGTACGAACCCATTATTTAGAACACTATGCCAGGACGGCCACAAAGGTTGCAGACACACACAAGACCCAGACGCGACTGAGTATAAGTAATCAAATTATTTGAATCAACAAACCTAGTGTGTCCCATCAACAAAGGACTGACAAAAAATACAGACTGCCCCTATCGAAATAATCAAATTTCCTCAGCCCACAGCCCACTCTAAAAATGCATTACCAGAATGCAGAAAAAGAGGATACCTTCAACCTGTTTCCATCATGACTTCCTCCACGCACACACGGGGGTTAGAAAACAAACTGTATTTTAATTTTTTTTTTAAAACACAATAAATAGTCTTTATTTAAAAAATAAAGTCAATTAAGAAAATCTACTATTTTCCTCGTCATTGAATCATTACTTAATCCATTACTATAGAAGCACTATAATTCTTCATAATCTACTATGAAAGCCTGCACCGCAAAATCATCAGTAATTAAATATGTAATATATTAATGAAACAATACATAACAGATAAGTATACTAGGATAAATAGCACAAAAAGTTAAAAAAATACATATCATTTACTATTTCCAGTTCATACATACGTATAAATAAACTAACAAATTTTTCTGAAAACGTATCAATAATACTAAAGTTCAATCTTTTTAATTTTTTTCTTATAACAGACTATAAAGAACCTTTAAGTCAGAAATTTGAAACAATTCAACAAATCTTATTAAAGTTAGAAGTAGATCTTGTGAATGAAAAGGTATTCTTCCTAGTTTTAATTATTTTATTTTATTAAAAAAAAATAAAGTTTAGGGATTGTTACCTCATCAACAGGTTTCTACAAACAAATTCTCAATTCCATCCTATACAAACAACACTTAATCAATATATCACAATTTCTTTTTAAAATTATTAAAACAAATACCTGATTAAAACATCTTATATAGTGTGTACAGAAGTAATTTATATCACATAAAACATAGGTAACGCTATTAATTCTAAGATAGATACAAAATATTTATGTACACACTACATAGATATAGTAAATCATTTCGTAATATAACAATACTGGATAGTATAATAAATTTAGTACATTAGTATTCATTATCTTTAGTTTAGCATGTTAAATGAAAAAACTTTTGTTAAATGGAGAAATATTTCCTTCTTTTACCATGTTAAAACGATATAGCATATAACATGGCTGAGAGTCTGTTACTAGGTCTGTCAACTGGAGAATGATGTCACGAAAAAGACGAGCTGAGATTGTCACCGTTTGTTTGTTGTCGTGTTAGGTTACTTACTCGTAGTATGTGTTTTGTTTTTCGTCTTTTGTCTTGTGTTTCGGATTTTTTTAAAAAAGACAATCAGTAGCCAAACTTTTACACTTCTACTTTTCACTTATTTTAGCCAAGTTGTATTAAATTATTGTAATCAAAACTTAGAAGTAAAATATAACATGAAGTTTTGGAAGGAATGGTTACAATACAAGTTGCTCAGAAAATCCGCTAGAAGATGGTAGAACATTTTAAATTTAACAAAACATTATGAATACCTCTATTATTGTTTGTTTTAATATGTTAAAAAAAATATTATTAATAAATTAGTCATGTCTTTTAGAACAGTGGTAGGAGACTATTGACTTATTTCATAATCCATTTGTTATCAATGATAAAGATAACCTGGTTTCAGGAAGGTATTTCATATCACCATACTCATAATATGTTTGTTATTTTCACTAATATAAAATGTTAATAATAATTAAAAACAAACGTATTATAAATAAGGAGATATGAAATACCTTTCTGAAACCAGGTTATCTCTATCACTACTATAAAATTTTACTAATTCAAAAATGTAATTTTAAAAGATATTTTTATCAGGAAATTGTTTTAAAAATTTCTGAAAAGAAATTGTGATATATTGATTGATTAAGTGTTGTATGTATAGGATGAATTTGAGAATTTCTTGTAAATACCTGAGGATGGGGTGTTAACCACGAACGTAGTTATTGTTTTTTAATAATATAAAATAAAATAATTAAAACAAGGAAGAGTTACTTTTCATTCACAAGATCTGATGACAAATTTTTTATATTGGCGTTCTTATGAACTGTGAACTCTACTAGCTCTACTAGGACATCGAAAAACCATTGCTGTCCAGTTTCATATGTAAATTAACCGATATTAAATAATATAAGACGTCGCTTAAAAATATACGCTAGCGCAATCTTCTGTTGTAAATAAATTCCCTACTAAACTTTAAACTGATAAAGAGAAGAAAAAAAATATACTATTTCAAGTTTAGAAGCTTATAACGATCAATCAAACACTGAATATAATAAGAATAATAAGAAAGTAGAGAATACTTGAAAATGAAAATGGGATGATCAATGGAAGGTATACAAGGAATTTTTATGAGATCTTATTATAATATATTTTACTAAAGTGTGTTATATGACATCAAGAAAAAACTAATTGAAATGAAATAAAATTAATCTTTCGTGCACAGGTAAAATATGAACAGTTTACTCAATCAGTGTTGGGCAAAAACTAATTACAATTACTGATTACAGTCAAATTTAATTGTGATTATTTAGGTTCAGCTCGTAATTGTAATTAGGGGTTAATTGCAATTATTTTTGTCCTGTTCTAGGCTCAATAGATGAATATTTCAATTTATTTATATATCCCTACAGTGCAGAATACAAACATAGAAAAAACTATTTATTAGCAACTGAAGTTTCACTACAATTTCCAGGGCTTTATCAGGACTGAGTGACTCTTGATTCAACATACTGAGGTGTAGCTAAGTGGGACGAAACATCTTATAATTTATTTCTCTTTTTTTGTAGTATTTTTGACCACAACCGGCATCATTACTTATATTCACCAAGTACGATCAAATAATAATTATAATTTCTCATGTACAGGATTATTCTAGGTACAACATATAAACCAATTAGTGATATAATTAGATGAAGATAGTCGGGGGGGGGGAGGGGCAGCAGAAACGCCCAAATCAACAATAAATTATTTATTTATGCCAACGTTTAACAAACTACCCATTGGTAGCACTCTAATTCAGAGAAACATGAAAATAAAATAAAAAAATAAACTAACAAATGTGGAAATATGCATAACAATGAATTGAAAATATAAACTAGTTTATTAATAATCATGATATTAGACTAGTAGATTGATAACAATATAAGATGAAAACTTTCTACTGACCGCAACCCCGACCATCTTCACCTATTAGCGTTACGTTTAGTAAAACATTTTTATTACAATTAATTAATTTAATCGAAATTAATATTACAAAAATATTTTGCACGGTAATAAGGACACAAGCTGGACTGCACGGTAATAAGGATTGACCGCAACCCCGACCATCTTCACCTATTAGTGTTACGTTTAGTAAAACGTTCTTTATTACAATTAATTAATTTAATAGAAATTATTACAAAAATATTTTGCACGGTAATAAGGACACAAGCAGTTAACAAGAAAAATATTTGCTAATATTGAATAATGATGTTTAGCTTCCATACTAAATGCTCATAAAATAGGTATAATAGGGAAAAAATACTTTTATAAAAAAAAACTTTAAATTAAACAAAAAAATATCTATTTCTTCAATTTCTTATTAT
Organism: Halyomorpha halys; assembly: GCF_000696795.3. Lineage (NCBI taxonomy): Eukaryota > Metazoa > Arthropoda > Insecta > Hemiptera > Pentatomidae > Halyomorpha > Halyomorpha halys. The sequence goes on along the minus strand of NW_027112716.1, from coordinate 258,627 downwards.
CATTGATATCCCATTCCTAAACATATTTTCATTAAATCAGTTCATTTGTAAAATCTGACAACTGCAAAGCAATAGGCAAAAAAAAGTATATTCCATCAAATATCAAATAAATCAAATAGGCATTATTTTTTTCTAAGTTTTCCGAAATTTCAATTTTTGAGCTTAACTGTTAATTTTTTAAGTTGAAAGATATACAATAGAATGATTCGGAATCGTAAAATAGTGCATTATAAAACAAATCTGTGAAGGTCATAATTGTCAAAGTTTTTTTTGGAACAAACAGAATTTCACAATCATAAATAAAAACGAAGATGTTATAAAAACCACAGCGGCAGCTAAGTCAGAAAAGGTCGGTAGCGCATTCTGTTGGGTATTCGTCGAACCAATCACACTCAAGTACTTCAAAGTCTCATATACACAATTTAAGTTTTTATAATAATTTAATAGACCCATAATGTTATGTTAATAAAAAATATGGATACAAAATTAAAATTTGTTTTATACAATATTTGTTTTACTGCATTATAAAGAAGGGAAATTTTCTTTTTTCTTAATTTCCTGTTTAACAAATCTTTACTCCATTTCTGAAATTAGAAGAATTTAGATAATGTCCTTAAGCAAAATGCACTGTAATATATTCTAGACATCTATAATTATATTGATAAATACTACTTAATCGTAAGTATGATTAAATTAACTCATTTATGAATAAATCTTATATTATTGATTAATTTTACAATGAAGCATTATCAGGACAGTTATTTACATGAATAAATATAAATATTAATAATATTATGCTTTTCATCTAAATATTGTAATAATGGTGATAAAAAGTAAAATAACTTATATAAAAATGTAAAATAAAATTATCTTACAGGGACCAGTACCACGAATTTCAGATCTGAGTTTATTCTTACGACATTCCCTGAAAACTCCAATAATGACTTAATTAGATTGAAAAAAATCTTATCTATATTAGCACAAAACTTATTTGTTCAAAAATTGTAAATGTTCATTTGTCCAAAATCTCTCAAAGTACTGCATCGATTGTTATGAAATATTGATACAACGTTTCATTGAAAATATCCCCGTGTTTTCATGTACAACAGAGTCACTGATAATGAAAATTCATCATATGTTTTCATCCATACAAAATATATTCATCCATACAAAATATGGATTACACGCTGAATTTTTTAATATTTAAATATAAACTTGCTTTAAATATTCTAAATTGTGGGATCACGTAAACAAGTTGAAACTAACTACAAACATATGCGTCCAGCTGCAAAAGGTTCAATATTTGAAATTGCTTATATCAATTGTTGGAAATTAGAAACAGTAAGGTGCGATTTAGTTGATTAATAAATTAAGCGATTAGATGATGTTAGAATAAATAATGGTTGAACAAGTTTTTTTCTATATTGAAGTGGTTAATTGTTCAATCCAAATACTCCACTTGTCTTGCGATTCAGCGATTAACCCATCTCTCATCCTCCATTGACATTAAATATCAGTGACGCAATTGCGAAAAAAAAGTGAAATATTTTTGCAACAGTTTAATAAGTGTGTGATTGAAAATATGATGTAAAAAAATCCAAATAGAATATTTCATTCATAACAACGGATCCTTGCACCTACTCAAATTCACCGTATGCATTCTTTCTCTTGCATACAAAAGCATTGCTGTTTTTAAGTCAACTGATAATTGGTATACCTAAATGGAGTGTGGCCATTCTCAGACTTAAACAGTTGAAACCACAAATAGGCGTTGTAAGTTCACTTTAATCATATTGAAAATGAAGTTCTAACTACCTAACCAAAAAAAAGAAAGAAAAGATACAAATAAAGGTGGCACTTGTAACTCACACTCAAGGAAGGTACAACTCCAAAACATAGAAGTGGTAGCATTAATTAGAATGCCATCACGTCACTCAAAGAGTATGAGTGCGAAGTGCAATGCACCAATCAGAAGCATTGAATACCGCTATTATATTACAGTATATTGCAGCAGAGAAATAAAAGAAATCTCAAAACAAGCAATTCAAAACGAAATACCTTTTATTCTTCAGGAGTGTGCAAATTAAAGTGTAAGAATTCCATTTATTGGAAAACTATAATAAATATCAACATATGTACTATCACTAATTATATATTCTCACTTTTATAATTATTTATATCTATGTAAATATTATGTGAATGTGCTCTCTGATCTCCATAACTATCGTTTGGAAACAATATAACAGTATGTAATTATATATTTTTCCAGCAAAATTATATTTTTTGGATTACCCACAAGAAAAGAAATCAATAAATAATAAATAAAAACCATCCCTACTTTTTTTTTTATTAATTTATAACTTCTAAGTGCTCTGACGAGGCCTATGTTATGCAGGGTCATAGCACCAAGTCCCTTTCACACCATTCTACTCTGTTCATTCTAGAGCAAGAAAGTCATCATTATCTGTAACACCTCTTAAGGATCCTATTTACTTTGCAGCCACCTCTGTCGTGGTAAAGCGTTAATAACTTAATCTTGCAAAAAAATTTAGCTCTTTATAAGTGGAGCGGGTGGGCACAGTGGTAAGGCAAGATGCTACTAACTCTATGGACTCGTATTCGAGCAGAAAATTTTTTTCTGTTACACTTTAGTCGTGAGTATACCCTGTGGGTTCTGGAGCCCTCCTGGAGTCCCCTCAGCCTCATAAATTGGGGACCCTTTTTTGGGTAAAATCTGGCGGTCGAGTGTGATTCTGACTAAATCACCTTCTTGCACAACCGTTGGACTAGTAAGAGTAGTTCCTTACAAAGAACTGTTACTAATACCCTTCATGCCTGTAGCGTTAAAGATTTTAATTTAATACGTATAAGAAACAGAAAAGTTAACCTATAACCACGTAAGAATTTAAATGTTTCCCACATTATCATGAAATAATACCATGCACATCAGATGTATATTGAATTGGGCATGATTCTTAAAAAACTTCACACATCTAGCATATAAACATATTATCACAAATAGATATACTTAACCAAAATAAACGAATCAATAATAAACAACATAAAATAATAAAAGATCTTGTTCAGATAGTATAAGCGACACTGGATCGAATCCGACTTTTAAGTTTGACATGTATTTTGTAGTAGGTATTTGTAGAGGCACATATCATAAGAAAGGAATAGGTTAGTTACAGACAGGAAGACCTGTCCTTATAAATTAAACATAATTTTTAAAAAAATACTCAATTAAGAATAAATAGTTTACTACCTTATAATATTAAATTTCAAACAGTTAGTTTTAGCAAACGGAAGAAAAATTGAAGAAAATAATATCGAATAGAGTTCATCAGGAAAAATAAAAATAAAATCTACAGTTTAAGGTATCCACGACAAATTAAAATTATAAGATATTTTTTCCTCATTAAGGACTTCTCTAATAATAAATTCAAATATGTATTAGACAGAAGCTGCTCCTAAATACGAATAGTTAAATAAAAATTATAAAAACCAAAATTATAGTGGTTCATCAAGTAGTTGTAATTACCAATTTAAATTATTTGTAAATGTAATTAAAATTACTCGATGCCCAACACAATCCAGCACGGAGTGAATTACAATCAACAGGGAAATTAAAATTTATTTTAAATGGATTAATAATAGAACATTAAATATAAATAAATAACACACCTAGAATTGGTTGTTTATAATATGACCACTAAAGTCATATTATCGAATTTGAGAATTAAATTGGTACACAAGATCTATACTAGACAAAAAAATCCTAGGAAAATTTTCTTTTTAGCAGATCATTTTTTCTCAATTTCAATTAAGAGAAAAATAGAACTGATTTGGCGAACATCCTTTAAGTAATCAGTAATTAACAAGACTGATAATCAATAACAACCTAATTGTTAAAACCAACTCTTCTTAAAATAATTGGAAGAAGATAGTTCGCCGTATGAAGTATATTGTAGGAAGATAGTTCGTGTGGCGGTGAATAAAGGTGTCAAAATAGTAGAAGAAAACTGTTTATTGTTAACTAACGTTTCGCCTCACATTCTAGGGTTTCGTCAGGGCTGTCAGGTTGAAACAGAGATGTCAACACAAGTCAATTCAGTTGATATTTCCCTCTATTTCAATCTTACATCCTATAAACTATATCTATACACTATAAAGTAGGACGAAACGTTGAATAACAATAAATAGTTGTCTTTTACTATTTTGATAGCTTTATTGACCGCCACCCGGACTATATCCTACAATAAAAAAATATTATTCTTAAGCTTTACAAGCTTCTTTATTAAAATGACATTTTACAGTATTACGTAACATTTATTTATTTACAACTTAAAGCTTAAGGTTTTTGCATATTTTTTGTTGGTACTTGTTCAATATATAAACATTCAATCATCTTATTTAAACATAATTGACCAAAATTAAAGGACACTTTGTAAACGTTTGGAAATTCTATTTTGGGAGTTTTTCGATTTCCTACAAATTTAATTTGAGTAAGAGAAAACCATAAAACGGACATTTCTTTTATCTGTATCATTGTTATGCGAACATGAGTAAAACGTACAGTTCGATTATCATGAAATTTGGTATGAATGTTTCCAAAAAGTAAGAAAAAAACTATTTATTCTTAAAATTCATGGTAGGTAGATTGAATAAATGATGTATTATTTCGAGTTTAATGAATAATAAATGTAAGCTTAGTTGACTGTAATAACTAATAAAATTAGATGAACGTTGCGAGGAAATGATACTAATTTTATGTTCGATCTTTCAACACCATCCTTTAGTTTCTGAACAGTCCCTTACAACCAGTAATCCCCATAACAAATCTCCTTCATGGATTAGCAATCCTTGTTTTTAATATTTCTGCTGTAGAAGTACATACAAAGCAAGGAGGAATATTACATAGATTTTGGAAGATATACTTAAATGACATATATTAAATTCTAACAGAATATGCTAGAGCACTTTTTTAAATACATAAATTTTAATGTGATATTTAAAAAATTATATATACATTTTTTTTTTTGACATTAACAACTGTATATAAAATACAAGTAAATTTGAAGTAAGATCATAATGATATTGATGCTGCATATAGAGAAACTACCCATTGGTAGCACTCTAAAAACATTTTTACAATATTAGGTCACGAGGCCATCTTCTCATCATGAAAAAAAAAACTCCGCAACCAATTGGTCATAATTTAAATAACTGAGATGAGTATGAAATCAATTATTATCATTTTTAGTATAATTGTAGTATGGTAACAAGAACATACAGAATTTTCCATAAATTACTATTAGAAACATATAAAAATATTGGGGGAATTTAATTTACCTATCTATACAAACGGGTTGGTAAATTGTTTATCTAGTGAAGAATTAGTTTATACAAAAAAAGAAAAAACATATTACGCTAGTATTAGGCTTACTGAAATTTCGTATATTTGAGAATATGTTGTTCTGTTAATGAAGTTAAAATTTGAAAAAATAACGAAAGAAAACTAATACAAGAAAAATTCTATTGCCAACTTTTCAAATTCTAAAATAATCAAAGTAGAAAAATTTAATATCTCAGTAATTACTGTTTATAAAAATATATATATGGACTTATTGTCATATGCGTAGTGTAAGAGGAAAGATGGGGTGTGAAATACATACTATGTTTATACACTATAATATATTTCAGTATAAAGTGCATTCTAGTGAGGTATGGGTGGATAAGTAATATATATGTTCAACACTATTTTTTAAATCAGTTATTAAGTTTTAGATTAGATTAGATTTTTATTCAGGGCGATCAACATCTAGGTTATTACACCCTTTTTACTTCATCTTCTTGACTTATAGTTGAATGTAGACTATTTCCTTTTTACACTGGTCGGTATTGGTGGATTATATTTTAGTATAAAGTTGTGTTTCTTTGAGAAATTTTATTATTGCGTCTATGGATTCTTCCGAGTCTTTAAGGGCCAATTCTCTTAATTCGTGGAATTTTATTATTTTCGAAGGCTTGACGAAATGATGGGCATTCTTCAATTATATGTTTATTGATAATGGGGAATGACAGGTTTGGCATATAGGCTGGTCCTCTTTTGTGATTAAGTGAAGGTGAGTTAATTTGGAATGTCCTATTCTTACTCTTGCTACAACCACTTCTTCTCTTCTGTTTCCCCTTATGGCACTTGTCCACTTTTGTGTATTTTTTTTTACATTTCTCAATTTATTGGTGAGTGGTACGGCGGCCCACATTGAATCCCAATTTTTTCGGATTCTGTTCCTTAAAAATGCCTTTACTGTCTTTCGGCTCGTAAATTTGGAGTGGTGGAACGTTCATTGTAGCAGCCTCTTTAGCCGCTTTATCCGCTGCCTCATTTCCAGCTATTCCTGAGTGCCCCGGAGTCCAGAGAAAGGAAACACTTTTTTTATGATGTTTTAGCATGTCTATATAGTTATGAATTTTGTCTATCGTAGGTCCGCTTTGATTGAAATTTGATAGACTCTGGAGTGCTGACATTGAATCTGTACAAATGAGTATGTTTGAGTATTCACTTTCTATAGATAAATGAAGTGCTGTTGAAATCGCCTGAAGTTCAGCTGTAAATATTGTTGAGTATGTGGGTAATTTATATTTTTTGGAAAAATTTATCATGAAAGAATAATATGACTTAATTTTTGCTAATATATCAATAGCTCGCTGAGTACACACCACACTGAAATACAGATATACGACTTACCTACCAAAGTAAAAAACAACAATAATTACTTAAAGGGCCAAAAAACTCACGTCTAGGGGAATTAAAAGAACTTGGATAATTGATAACTTATGATCCATTCATCATTCATTATTCATGATGGAACATAAAAGAAAGTATTCGAAGAACAAAAAATTATTCATAATGGCAAATCCAAAATAGAAGATTGACATTTTTTAGTCCTGATGAAACCCCGCAACGTGGGGCGAAACGTTGGCTCAATAAAAATAGTTTAATCACTATTAAAGTTTTTATTACACCACACCCGAACCATCCTCCTTTTTTTATCATTTTTATTGCTTAAGTCATTTGTCTCTGTTGGGATGACGAGCTTTACACAATTGTATACATTTCTCAGGAAGGTTTTTGTAGGAAGATGTTTTATTATTATACACGGCCAATTTGCGAATTTCCAGTAAAACAATAAAAATTATTAACATAGTTGATGATAATACAAACATTGCTAAAATTAGGAGAAAGTTATTTTATTAACGGCCTTCGAATTAAATTATCATATTTAGTTTGTATAAAGCATTAAAAGAAATATGTTGGAAGATTGATGATTGATTTGATGTATTACATAAAAGAAAAATGGTCCAGGTGCGGGAAATAAAATAAAATAAAAATAGTAAGTTAATAATTTAAGGCGATCCAACGTTTCGCCCCACTCTGCAGGGTTTCATCAGGGCTAAAATAGATACAAATAGAATAATGAAACAAAGTAAGCAAACTGATAACATGAAAAAAAAATTTACTTTAATCATTTTTATATAAATTTTCAAATATATTAATTATACTAAGCTACATCTTTGTTTACTTTTATTTTAATTTATCTGTTCTCTGACTCTGTTACATTATTATAGTTGCTTTTTTTTTTTTTGCCGCTTCCGGATCATCTTCCTTTTATAAAATAGATATACATTCTATTTTATAGTAATAAAGATTTTATTTCAAAAAGAGATTACCACAATTAGTCATGTATTTAATTAGTAGGTTGTGATTATGACGTTTGTGGATTAGATTATTCCATATTCAGCAATTAATTATTGTAATGTTAATTGTATACAAATTATTTATTCTAAGTCTGCCTATACAGAATATAGCATAAACTATTTTTTTATTTATTGTTTTTTTTGCAGTTCAGATAAAGAAATGATTCAATCTTTTATGGATTGTATTATTAATTCACCATAACAAAATAAAGAATTAGGAATTCCAAATTATATAAATATATGGAGTGCTTTTATTTATTTTATTAATTAAATTTTACTTTTATCAGCGACAGCAACATTTTAATTTGTTCAGCCAATAGTATCGGGAATTATCAATAGAGACAATAGAGGAGTACATCATAAAAAGGTTCAGGAAGTTCCATATCCGAGTTACCTACAACTTGTGAAACCCAACCACAACCCGAAGACTGAAGCCCAGGCTGCGCAGAACATTGTGTTATTGATAAATTATATATTTATTTTCACACAACAATTTTACTTTATCTTAATTTTTTTTTTATATTAGAAGTCAATTTATAATATGTTTTTAAATCCATAAATGCCATTGTTTTTGTTATTAACTTTACTTTTATTAAGAATTATTATTTTAATCTATTTATTTTATCTTAATTTTTTGTTTTATTTATACTATTGTATATAATTAAGGGCGTCTTTTGTATGAGACTATGTTAAAAAATTACACCTCTTACACTATCCATGTAAGGCCTACCAGGCCGATCTGATATTTAAACACTTGACTATAAAAGCAATGAAGACTACAGGAGGGGGGAAGTATCTTCCATCAGGAGAACAAATTTTATTTCGGTAACATAATTACACTTCACCAACATCAACAGCCTAATTTACCAATTTAGAAGCGTTTAAGCTGTTACTTTACAAACGTGACCCTCCATCTAAAAATCAACGAAGAGATTCTAACAAATTTTTCCATTATAGACTTCAAATATTAATCTTTCAGCGCTATAGAAGTATTCTTAAAATTAGGAAAATGAAAACCAATGCCTACGTTCTCGGTTGATTAATTTTTAAAATTATTCTTAAAAAGTGTTACTAATATTCTCTTAGTGATATAGGTACGTGACAGCCGTGTGGCAGTTAAGATTCATTTTTTGGCGGTCCTGGGTTGTGCAAAAAGGCCCACTTGCCGGACTTCTTCATTCCCCCACCACATACCAGTACCAGTAGTGATATAGAATATTCTTAAGAATATTTCTGTTATTCTGTCAATAAACTAATAAAAAAAAAAATTGAAAAAATATTGTTTTCTGCATAACAAAAGGGGACATGGTATAAGATATAGTTCATGGGTAACTCTCCTATCCTATTTTTCTAAAAATAATTGTAAAATATTACCAATCAAAATTTAAGATATGTAAATTATGAAGCGAAGAAATAATAAAAACAACTCTCTAAATATGTAAATATGAATTGAATATTAAACATAGAAATTCAAAATATGTAAAGATACTGAAGTTAACTTTATTTCGTATAATATGACTGAAATTATTCAACAAGAAAATAAAACTTTTATAGAGTGATTCTCAAACAACGGACTTCTTTGTAAGTCTCACTTGAATAAAATTATTTCCTAAGAACAGTATATACTCATTATGCTTATAATGGCGAATAAATTAAATTGCATTGTTTTAAGAATGTTCTTCTTGGAATAAGCACATATCAATTCTACATGTGACGGCCGTGACATTACAATATCTTAAAATTCAAATGCATCTTTTGAATAAAGTGTATCTTTATACATCTTGGGGAATTTTTTTTTTTCATTACTAGTATTTAAACTGAATGCTTACAAAATCATATTTAATTTTTTTTTTTATACTGTTGAAAATGACAGAAAGGTTCTTAAATTATGTACAAAAAAAATTAATCTGGATTATCTCTATAGGAAGTGTGGTGAGTCAATTCTTAAAAAAATTTTCTTTTGAGGTTTATTTATGACTTCCAATTTAATGAAATTTCTTTATTAAAATCATCACCACATGGTACAACGTTGCGGGACCACTGTCCCATATCCATGCACCTTAAACCTCATAATTTCTTCTAAGAAATCATGTCACAATTTGTGCATCTTCACTACTCCTTAGCACAGCCATCACACAGGAGAGTTTTTTTTTTTTTTTTGGTGTTTTAATTTATTTTTTCATTAACATTAATTTATTTTTTCGAAATAAATTCATTTTATATATAGCTGTTTTCGATTTCAATTTATTTCGAGAAAAAAAAAACTGACTACTATTCTGTAAGGCTCAGTTTTGGAATTATTTAGTAATTTATTAATTATTACTAAATAATTCTAAAACTATGAGCCTTACAGAATAGTAGTCAGTTTTTTTTTCTCGAAATAAATTGAAATCGAAAACAGCTATATATAACATTAATTTATTTCGAAAAAATAACTGGCTACTATTCTGTAAGGCTCATAGTTTTGGAATTATTTAGTAATAATGAATAAGCTGATTCCTCTAAAATTTATAATATTGCTCTAGTTTCAACTAAAGCAAAATATAGTAGCATCAAAAGGGCTTATATATAAGGAAATCAATTTAATAGGATTTTGCCTTTAAAGGGTCGGAAAAAAAGGATGTGCGGATTAAAAAAAAAAACTTGAATTCCGTCCTTTAAAAAAATTCTCTTAAATATAAACATTGTCCCCAAGGTTTTAGAAAAATAGATAAGTACTAATACATACAATACCAACATCTGTATAATATTCTTTATACTTTAAAAAAAAAAATATATTGGGAGCCTTGTAGCCACAGGGTAAAGCGCGAGGCTACCAACTCCAAGGAACCGAGTTCGAATCCGGCTGGGCATAAAATAGTTTTTTGTTACTCTGTAGCGGTGAGTAAGCTCCTGTGGATTCTAGAGCCATCCTGGGGCCCACCCAGCCTCTTAAATTGGGTACCCTTAATTGGGTGATTCTGAACAAATCAAATCCTTGCACAACCGTTGGTCTAGTTACAGTACTCCCTTACAAAGTACTGAACCCCTGACCCTTCATGGGTTGTACCGGTACAGATTTTTAAAAAGCAAAAAAATAACCTATATTGATGATTTTGATTAAATCATTTCTAACGATATTTTCTCATTTTAATACTTGTGGAATAACAATAAGATTCAGCTAATGAAAATAAGTATTCTAAAAAATAAATAAATATGGGTTCTAAGTATGCATATTTAATATTTTTTTTAAATATCTTTATTGAATTTTACAACTGTATATTACATTTAGTAAATATGATCTTAGTTAAAATGGAGTGTTACAGACGTGTAGAGGAACTACCCATTGGTAGCACTCTAATGACATTTTACATTAGCTGGTCTCGTGGCTATTTAAAATTTTAAAAAATAGACTCGAAAAGTTTTCATAAATTTTTGGACTTATTAGTATACTAATGAATTGTTTAAAGTAGAACACCCTAAACTAAGACCATTTTCAAGGAAAATTACCGAATCGAATTTAAAAAAATACATAAGTAAATAAAAAATTAAATATTTTATGTTAGCAATACACTACTAAAATATACCAATATGAATAATTTATATCTTATTAAATTCAACATTTTTTTTTAATTATAGTAAAATACAGCCTAATCCTACCATCAAATGGTTATAATTACGACCCATTGGGATCTACATTAAATCAATTTCACAATCATCTATTATTAACTAAGGTTTGGTGTATTTATGAAGTTTTATAAGTCAAATCCAAAAAGACTTTTGCCTAGGTAAATGAATAATGCTAGTGAATCGACTGTGCAAAAATATAGGAAATAAAATATGAATAATTGGGCCTGATTATTGTCAAGACACTTAACTGCTTAAAATATGCAATTGAATTGTGTATTTATACAATTCCGTGACATGGTATTGACACAACGTTGTTATTATTTTAAATTTTCAGCTGTTGATAGCTGACCGTAAATTAATATGTAGAGAGGATGGTGGGAGCGGTCAGCAAATTAACAAAAATATTTATTCTTGCCGACGTTTCGACCTGCATTTCAGGTCTTCATCACGGCTAAAAAAGAAAAAGATAACCACTTCAGAGAAACCTAAAAAGTAAAATAAATAAATAAACAAACAAATTTAGAAAAATACTTAACGATGGATTGAATATAAAATAGTTGATTAATAACAATGGAAGTAGATAGCAGTGAAAAGTAAAAGATATTAGTATAAGATGGTATAATGTAATAAGATAAGATATGGAAGTAGTGTCTAAAAATCTAAAAACAATTTGAATTACCATATCTTATCTTATACATATCTTCTTACCTCTATAATATTATATTTCACCTTTTATTGTTATCAATCGACTACTATCTTACTTCCATTGTTATTAATCAACTATTTAATATTCAATTCATTGTTATTAATTTTTCCAAATTTGTTTGTTCATTTATTTATTTTACTTTTTGTGTTTATCTGAATGATGATTGTCTCTTTTTTTTTTTTTTAGCCTCGATGAAGACCTGAAATTCATGTCTAAACGTAGGAATACATAAATATTTTTTGTTTTGCTGACCGCACCCTCTAACCATCTCCAAATATTTTAGATTTTATTTAAGTATAAAGTTGGTTCCTGTTATAATGTTTTAAATTTTTTTTTATGTTTTTAATTGTACAAAATTAAATTAAAAATTTTATGACTTCAGTGTTCATATTATATTTATATTGACCCCATCAATTCAGATTTAATTCAAAATAAAAGTTTGGAGGGTAACATGCACTTTTGTGAAAAACACTTAAAAATCGAAGATGTTTAACACTCAATTTCAATCTTGAGTCAATATCTAAGATTACTAATGTAAGGAAATATGGAAAATTAGTTTTTTTTTTTTTTTTTTTTTTGCATAGCTCGCTAGGAAAGAAAAGAAATATCAATAATGATTAAGAAGTTCATTACATTACAAAATCGATCCAATCTGCCTCATTAAAAAAGAATATGAATGCTAAAATGCATAAATAATTAGCTATAACAATGTAAAACTATTAGTACATTCAGCATAGCTCATAACCAAATTTTTTTTTTGTAGCAAGATATTTTGAGCACAATAGAAATTGAAAAATAGTTTCAGTCGTGAACAGAGGAAAGGATTGAAAGACGAATTAGGTAGGTAAAGGTTTAAAATAGAAGATTAAACAAAAAACACAAACATAATTAACTTATTACAAAAATTATTATGTGAAGCATATTTTTAGTTATATTAAGATCAAACATTTAAAAATAATGCAAACGTGTGTTAATTAACATTTGAATTATTAAGCATGCTGTCTACTATAATTTTATTTTATTTTTTTACATTATTGAAGCTTTGTTATTTTTCATTTTAAACCATCTGATTGATATTTTAGATCTTCTACTGTTCTTATGCTTTTTATGTACAGATTACTAAATCTCAACTCTTAGCCTAATAAAGAACCACTAAGAATAACTAGCATAAGAAATTCAAAAGAAGATATACATATAGAGAGGAGAGAGTAAGTTAGTGACTGAGTGAGTAAGTGTGTGTAAGAGAGAGAGAGAGAGATTATCTTTATATGACAAATATGAAAACTAAAATACACTACGATAATTAAAACTCCGAAATGTCAACAATGAAATAAAATAACAAAGAAAGTTGTGGAAGTAAAAAATGCTCAATAATTTAAATCTAAAAGAAAAAACCCAAAAAATTACACAAAGAAGTTAAAATACATTTAATAACGAACTTTAGTAAGTAAAGCAAAATTTATTACGTCTGGACTGGTTTGAAGTTTGAAGGAAAATATTTGTTCATAACAATGTAAAAAATATATATACATGCATTATTACACACATACATTGAAAGATATTTTATATTCAATAAAGGAACTAAAAGGCAACTTAAGTCTCAGTGGAAGATGGCCACGGGACCAGCTCATATAAAACGTCATTAGTGTTGCCAATGGGTAGTTTCACTACACGCCAGTAACACTCCAATTTAACCGAGATCAGATTTACTTAATGTATTATAATGTACAGTTGTAAATAGCAATAAATAAATATTTTAAAAAAAAGTCTCAGGAAAGAAGACTACGTAATAAAATGAGGATAAACCCTGTTTTATTTACATATATCTAGTATAATAGCATTTGCTTCTATAAATATTTATTATTATGTTATTTTGGAGTCTCCTTTTTTCTTCATACCATTTCTTATATAATAGATTGTTTATCTCTATTGTTAATAACGTTTATTACAATTTATGAGAATATGATAAAATAACAAGAAAATGAAATGAGGGAGAACATTTGTTGATAATAATGTGAAGAAATGCTCAACTCCTTAAGAAAGAAGAAGGAAACTTTCAATTTTATGCTTTACTATCACGGATCCTGCTATTGATCTGGCTCTACTTTTGGTCTCCCAGTCAACGACATTCTCTCCTGAAACTTCTGGGATGTTTCCTTCCGTAATTCATAGACCAAGTGCAATGTGCAAGAAAGTGCACGCAGAGAGATGCCCGCGAAGCGCAATACAACTGCAGCGATGGTACCTCGGGGTTCAGAGAGTACAACCGACCCTCGTAGGGAATAAGAAGGAGAAGGGGGCCAGCGGAGTGGCCGAAATGGAAATCTCTCGAGAAGGCTGTATTGATTGCCGACCCCCACCCCCGGACTGGACACCGGCTCTGGACATTTGAATATCCCTTCCACCATCTACATACCCTCCCCTTCCGATAACAGCATCCCCTTAAATATCCTCTCCATCCCCGATACCGGCTTCTCTCTCAACTTCACTGCCCTGTCTTCGCCCGTTTCCAAGTTACATCATCGCTATCGGGTGCATCTTACAGCAATAAATTAATTAAATTAAACGTTAAACATTACTAAAATACGTATATCTTAAACAGTAAAAATAAAAAACAAATAACAAAGAAGTACAAGGCTCAGTCATTATTAAAAAAAAAATTGTTAACAACAAAATATACAAATTGTTCAAGGAACACCGACTTTTATATGAAGAATTCTACAAGACAACAAATAAGATACAATAAAGATGGAAATTATAGTGATATTAAGAAATATAGAATAAAATTAATTTTGAAAATAAATTCAATACAAAGATAATTTACATATTTGCTAACTGTATTTATTCCTTTTAAGATTCCTTAGGCTTGTTATATGATAATAAGGATTGAGGCTTTTAAGAGTGCTTTGTAACAGAAACATATCAAACTAAGATTTGCTTTGAAGCCTATGAAAGAGTTTAATTTTTCTCCATTTTATAACAAGATGTTATTTGCAATTACACCCCACCTTATTATTGAAATTTTAAAAAAATACTCTGAACACGCTTACTTTTTTATCCAGCGAATTTAATGGAATTCTTAATTGAGTATATATACGATATAAACTCTATATAGCTATCTGTAATACCTAATGTTCTCTCTGTCCCTTTAATTGCTACAAACACTCCCCACCCACTACTGGACACTTTTCCTCTTAACCAATTTAATGTAGGATAGTTATACAAATTTTAATTGTATCATTTTATATAACTAATCTTTCACTGTCAACACTCATTTTTCTATATCGTTATACTTTAGAGTTTGTAATTATTTTAACTGTATAATTATTATTTAATTGATCTTTTTTGTTTTAATTATAATAGTTGTTAAACCAATCAACTGTCAAAAAATAACATATAAACTTTTTCAACAAGCATGTAAGATCAACCAGGGCCGATCTGGTTATAGAGAATTATAGAAAAATAATATATATATATATATATATATACTAACTGTCAGAGAACGATTAAATTATCGCTTTCATCGCTTATCGATATTTAAGCTATTTGGATTTTTGTAAATATTATATATAAAAGTGCAATTATGAATATTGAACTAATATAAGGATAAAATAAAAGTTATTTTAATGTGAAATTAGGTTAAAATTTTACTTATTTCTTCATGGCATTGTTTAATTTAGTTTATTTTCTTTAGCTCTTTGTTTACATATAGAAATTTAATTATTGCTATTAATTAATATACAACTTATTTAAAATGTTATTATGGTTGTAATAATTTTTCACTGTTATTTATTGCTTAAGAATATGGCAGATTGTAATACTTATGAGCAAATAAATTTTAAACGTAAAAAAAATAATATTTGGAAGATTTTAACGTTTAATAATCTAATACTGCTTACTTTTCTTTCCGTACGCAAGAATAGAGTTATGTGCGTAATAAATAAAAATAAAATTATGAAAAGATTATATATAATGTAAGCGGGTGAAAAATATTGGGTTTTAAAATAAGTTCGTAGCGTTTTTCACTGGCAATTTAAAAAAAAACTTCAGATTCTTGTAATTAAAAAAAAATTAAAATCTGTACCGCTACAGTCCATGATGGGTCAGGGGTTCAGTACTTTATAAGGAAGTACTGTCACTAGACCAACGGCTGTGGAAAGAGGCGATTTGGTCAGAATCACACTCTTTAGATTTTTACTCAATTTAGGAGGCTGCGTGGAGCCCAGGAGGGCGTTGACTCACGGCTACAGTTCTTAGAGTTAGTAGCCACGCGCTTTACCACGTGGCTACCTTCGCTCCCTCAGATACTTGTAAATATTTTTAATTAATTATATATGACCCATTTTGATCTATTACCTGTTGCCATCTTTCAGGTAATTTTTTAATTCCCTTCTCCCAGAACTTTAAATTTTTGCGCAATGAACTCCTCTTTCGAGAGTTTTGAAGTGTCCGAAATAAGTGGGAATCTGTTGGGGTAAGGTCTGGTGAATAGGATGGGTGGGAGATAGATCACATACCAGGCGAAGTCCAATAATTTCTGCCGGGCACGGCAAACGCTAAGACACATGAAAACTGCCTTTGCGATTAACCAATGGTGGACGTTTTTGTTCAACTTGACGCTTGCATGAGATATGTTAAGGGTTGGAGTGATATCCCGGGTCGTAGAGTGAGGGTTGTCTGATACCAATGCTTGAATTTGGTCATCATCGACAGTTAAGAACGACCCGAGCACTTTGCGTCTTCCAAGTCAACATTTCCGGCTCTGAACCGAGCAAACCACTTACGGAGGGTCCCTTCTCAAGGCATCATCGCCATGCACACTGCAAATTTTGTTAACCGTCTGTGGAGCGGTTTTTCCTTTTAGGAAATAAAAAATTATAAAATGATGAAAATGAATTTTTTTCTCGTCCATTTTGAGCAAGCAATATACCACTTAAAGATAAGGAATCTCAGTTGAAACCGATGCATAAAGGCACCTTTTTTATCCTTTTTTAGAATATTTTAACATTATTGACGAAATAAACATGATGTCATAAACACAGAGAGGATTAAATTGAAATATTAAAACTCTATGAACTTATTTTACAACCCAATATAAACGAAAAACCCTCAAATATAACAAATTAACAATAACAAAAAGCTTTGTTATTCTTCAAAACTTTTTTTTTCTATTCAGTTTAGGACCATTCTTACCTTTATTTTTACTGTCTGTCCTTTCATTAATTTGTTTCTCCACAAAAGTCTCATACCCCCCTTCCCTTTAGCAATGCTAATTTGTTTTACTCCTTACGTAGCTTATTGTTAGAATGTATTCGTATGACATTAATTCATTTTAAAAGTTACCGGTCTCATTTAATTTATGGTAGAACTCATGTTAAGTTAGAAAGTTTCGTGCTTATTTATTTTCTCTTGAAAGTGCACATAGTACAACAATTGAAAACATATTTTACTGATGAAATTGAAAAAAATATTATTTGAACAAATTAAGAGTTCCCTCGAAATAGGTTCTTACGAAATTTAAGCTAGTTATCGACGATTCTTTCACACTAAAACCTAAAACATGTTAATTTGCTCAATGTTAAGACGTTTCTATTCTTAACCCTTACATTTTAAAAAAAATAAAAATAAAATAATAATAATAATGGTTAGACCCTATTCAGGGAGATCTCTTAAATTGTTGATAACGTCACAATATATAGACTTAAAAAAAGTACGTTAACCAGGTTTGCGAAGTTTCTTATCTACTCAACTTCTATCTCGTTTAAGTTCAGGTCTCTACATCAAGTCTCTGCCTATGTGTTCATTTTTTTTTTATTTTACAGATTTGAATAAGAAAATCAGAATCCTCCCAAAATCTGTGTCCCTGGATGTTTAATGTCAGTATTAGTTTTTTATTACAAGTAACAAAATCCTAAAATATTTAAAAATCACGAAACATTGTTTTGGACTAATAAAATAAAAACAAAAAACACTACTTCTCAATTTAATACACACAAGATAAAACTACTGATTGAACACTTACAATTTTTTTTAACTTGAAAAATTACTTAATAAAATGATACTAGGAAAATAAAAATTTCCAAAAAAGTCTTACATTGTTTTCCTAAAATAAGTATCTATATATATATATATATATATGTATATGTTTACAAAATATAATTTAATTTGTATTATTTATTTTTGTATTCTGTATATTCCATTCTTATTTACATATATAACAATATATTCACTATTTGCGATAAAGTTATCTGAATGCATCTTTTATTATAAAATATTCCATTATAATAACTTTAAAATAACAATTAGAGGTTGCGTTTTAGTAATAGAGGAGTATCGCCCACTCCAACCAATGGGTCGTTTCACTCTGCCGTATGCTCACGTTTCATGTTGGTAATTAGTTTAGCAAACTGTGGAAACAAGTTCATTAATGGTTTACAATCGCTGGTAAATAATTGTTTAGCTTTTGAGAGCTTTAAGATTCTTTTATGTTTGTAATAACGTATCTCAAAATTTTATTTTAACACTTGAATTCTGAAAGACTGTAAATTAGAAAATTTCTACTCTACCTGCAATTAGAAGTCAATAATTATTAGGAATTGTAATTAATAAAAAAATTTTTACCGTTAAGTAATTTTAAGAAAAAAAACTTTTTCTTGTGCCTATAAATAAAAAATAAGTAAATTTGTTTAACATTGACCTGTTTATTGTAAACGATTGATATAAGAAATAAATCTACAAACCACCCAGATAAAATTTTCAAGTCAAGATTTGTCATTTATTAGGGGTTTGTAGAAGGTGCTTGCCGAAATTACATACACAATTAACACCTCACATGTACACAAAACATAAAATTCGTATCAATACACATGTCTACATAGGGAAAGTTACGACTGAAAAACTTACATCTACGAAAAAATAGTGATCGAAATAAAAACATCAATTTAATATATGGTGGACAAGATAAAAAAAAAAAAATGGCCAAGATGAGTAATTCTTCTGGATCATTATTTATCCTTCTGAAAATTCCCCTAATAAGAGTGTGGAAATGCCCTAAGCAAGGATTAAGATCACAAGCCCTATATTCATATAAAAATCTCATTTTCTCTACTGTATTTAGTTTCAGTATTCATATGACCTGCGAAGATAAGGTGCGGTGTATCGGGTAAGTGTTTCTTATAGAAAATCATTTATTTGAAGTTGAGTTCCAGAAAATGGGAAATTGTTTAATATGGATTTTAGGATAGTTGCTAACTGTTATTTATTTATTTTTTTAAATAGATTTCATTTTTTCCTACAAGTACTACTTTATAAAATTTCATTCATTAATATTTCGAAAACATTAAAACCTGATATATATTTTTTTTATCCTTCCTAAAACATAATAATATTAATTACATACATATAACTGAAGAAATGATATATGTGAACCTGTGAAGACGTTCCCTTGGATTGCCCAGTGAAATTTGATTTTTTTTTTTTTATTTATAAAAAGTACTAATAATAACATCAGTAATTCATAGATACATAATACATTCCATGCGTATAATACAGTGCGTCTTTTCCCTTAGATTGCCTTTTGCTATGATAAGGTGATGATATGAGTCCAGTTAAGGTGGTATAGTCTAACTGTAGCCTATGGGTAGTCCATGAAATTAATTGAACGTAAAGGGGTGGGTGAAACCCTCATAAAGAAAGGGTGTCAGATAAATCATAATTATAACACCGAGTTATGTTGGGAAGATAATAACATTATTTTTGGTAAAATAAAAATACATTAAATTTTTTCTATTTGGTTTTAGATGAAGACAATACCCCGATAACTCATATGGAGAAAAAAAAAACGAGAATTATTTTGTTTCATAATTTATTTCCTAGTTCAAAAAATATTTACACCTTGATTGTGCATGATAATTTTACTAGTTGTAAAGAAATGGTAAGCCG
Organism: Halyomorpha halys; assembly: GCF_000696795.3. Classification (NCBI taxonomy): domain Eukaryota; kingdom Metazoa; phylum Arthropoda; class Insecta; order Hemiptera; family Pentatomidae; genus Halyomorpha; species Halyomorpha halys. The sequence continues at coordinate 238,607 of NW_027112716.1, read as the reverse complement.
CTTGAGGTTTCTGGTTATCCTAAAATAAACGATTTGTAAACAGCATGTAAAGTTACAAACATAAACAGTACAACTCAATAGAAAATATAATTGTAAATAATCCAACTATTAAGTTTATTAAGAAGGTTATTTCAGTAATTTGTAAATATGCTCGCTAAAAAGGATGATACTTGAAGGAGAATGTATTTCATACCATATTATTTGTAGTAAATTTGCGTTAAAAACCTAAACATTAAATTAACTGAGGTAGAGTTTTTGAAACCATTAAAGTTTTTACAAAAGTATAAATTATGTAGTCCAGAAAAGAGCTTATGAAAAAGACTTGGAGTAACTGAGGATAACGAAAAAAATCAACTCGTTTTTAAAGAAAAGTTTCTCTAGTTTACTGTACCGGAATATAAAATAACCTTAATTAAATAGATTAATATCTATTGCTACATATTCGAAAATGATCATAGCATTTAAGACTATATTAAAAAATGTTCTCCTATTCTACAGAAAATTTTACCGCTGTCTAGGAAATTGTTTTGGAGCTTGACTTTAACTTCCTCAAATATTGCTAAACACTAATGGGATAACCTGCCTAAAACTTTTTTCAATTATATTTATTCCAAACTCCTTAACCATCCTAACCCATTAATTCTTAATCTTTCATCCTTAACAATCCCTGATAATCCTCCGAGGCGTCTGAAAAGAAGATAGCCACGGGACCTTCTAATTTAAATTAATGTTTGAGGTACCACCAACGGGTGGTTCCTTCCCAAGATTTTCAAGTGTATATGAAACATTCTACATTATAACCTATTGTATTATTTTGTACAGATGTAAATTACATTAAATAAATAATTTAAAAAAAAATTATATTTACAAAGCTCAGACTCTAAACTATAATGAGTTGAGCGGTTAATAATTATAACTGATTAATACAGATCATATAAAACTTTGTGTTGAATATTAAATTTTAATTTATTATTAATTTTATTCATCACACATTTTCATAATATAAAGGATATAGAATTATCAACTATATAATTTTTAACCTAGTTTACTATTATAAAATGCAATCAGTAATGTTTCAGGTTATAATATAACATATAAACATACTATACCTATCAAGAAAAATTTTTTATTTTATTTTTTAACCGTATTTTCCTCATCGAAAAGTTACTGGATTCCTAATTTGCTCAGTTAAAGATGTAGCCATGTTAAATCTATGTCATATCTAGTAAACAACATTTAATAACAAGTTATTGTTAATTCTATAATATAAGAAATTTAATTTAAAAAACAAACCCAGATGTAGAAACTGAGAAACTAAAATATAAAATAGTTTTTATTTGGACTGTCAACGCCTCATCTCAACAAATGAACAGTAGATTTTTTTTTTTAAAGTTGAGGTGCAAAGGTATTCAACAGACACCAAAGTTGGGCAAAACTAATCAAAATCATAATTACCAACAATTTTAAACCAATTAATTTTAATTAATAATAATAAAGGTCTAACGAATCCGAAGGTTCGATGCCGATACCACCGCTCTCCACACACATCCTTCTAGTAACCCCCTCCCTCCCATAAGCAATTCTACTAAATCAGTTATAACGTAATCTCCCCATCTACTTCTCGGACGTTTACAAGACAGTTTAGAGTTTATTAACATTTTAGGGATCCACTCTTTACTAAGCACTACAACCTTACACGCCCATCTCATAAGCTGCGATTCTATAACCTGAATTATACTCGTATTTACCGGATGTATTCTCTTAATTCAGTTTTGTGTAACCTTCTAAATTATCCCGTTAATTCATCCATATGCGGCCCGATATATTTTACGTAATATCGAAAACCTTAAGGCGCTTTACATCCCTTAGTATAACAGAATACGCCTAGTATTCATAAAAACAGTGGGAAGGATAATAATTTTGTGAATTTTTGAACAAAAAGTAAGAGCAAGTAATTTTAATTAGTAATTGCGATTGCATAATATACAACATAATAAATAATACCCAACAAATACCAATTTAAGAGGTAGTAAGTGGAAATTTGGTTGAGTTTACAATGGTTTTAAGGCTCAATTTATTTTTGGTATTCTAAGTCATACCAATTAACTAAACTTACTAATAATTATAATTACAATTACTGATAATCAAAAGGTCATTGTAATAGAAAATTTCTATTACAATTGCAGTAATTGTGTTTAACAATTACTTTATTGTAAATATTCGTCAAAACCATTAATTATTTTGGTATTTTTTTTTTGTTTTGGATCCTTTAGTGGTTATCCACCATTAAGATAACCACAAAAGTATCTTAGTGTAATTGTAAAATTTAAGCAATGATTCCTGCCCTACTCTGACGGAAAGCAGTCAATCCTACTGACCTTGCCTAATGTATAAGGATGTTATGGCTCAGTATTTTAAACCATAATCAGCAGTTACAAAGCTTCATATCCTGCTATGTTATTTTCTCTAATGCATACGGGCTCAAAAACCATATTGTACTTTGTCTTATAATCGTCGCTTTAATCAATAATCAGTTAGCATCCATCATTATATGAGCCGGTCTTTTTTAAAGTGGCCTAAGTCCATTTATACTTAAATTGAGTCATTTATAGGTAAGTGTACAAATGAGACATAATGCTTAAGTTTACCTAAAGTTGTTACATTTATAGTTCCTAGTGTGAATAATATGAGATTTCTTACTAAGAATGGAGTTAGGCAACTTTCAAAATTAGCATGCATATTCGTTATAAAATTTGGCGGGGCAGAAGTCCATTCAACATAAGATACTTAAAAAAAAAAAAAACTCATTTTAATTTACATATCCTTAAACACTACAAAAAACATAATTTGTTCGATTCAAAACAATTTTTAAACTATATAGCATATCGTATAAAAATACAAACATCAATTACAAAACAATTTACTACTCATCTACATTTTGTGTGAGTGAAAGAGATTTGAAGAAATCGTAATGTTCTGGTAGTATATATCGTAATGGTGTCAATGTATTTTCGAACTTTCTTAGTAAACGGGACGTGGTAATAAATCCAAGACTTTAAAATTTTATTCTCATTCATTGATGTATTATAGAAAACTTTATAAAGTTAATTTCTGACAAAATGCATCCAACACATTTTTAACCAGTTTATTAATTCTACGTTAGAATTGTTGATCCTTTTAAAAATTTCGTCGTCTAATAATTTTCTTGTCCCATTTCATGTACCATAAAGTTAATACCTTTCCGACACTTTTTGTAATATATTTGTTTTTTAATCCATTTTCCACTACGTCAAAATCTCTATCATCTGGTAAAAACAAATTTCTTGATATTAAATATTTGAGATTTATGATTTCCACATAATTTTCAACAGTTTGGACAATTTTTACCCACATTAAACATATCTTAATCTATGTATAAAAGGACTTACGTCTCTTACAAAAAAAAAAAATCTGATATCTTATGAGTCCGGAATGATTGTATTTACTCGGAATATAAGTAACCCCTAATGTTTTATTGATAGAAAACTTGAAGTTGTACATGTAAACACGGGCATCCGGAAATAACTGAAAAATGGACTTAGGCTACTTTCAAAATAAACGGCTCAAATAAATGTTTCATATACATATTTTTTTTTTTTTTTTTTTTTAAGATTTAGAATTTCTTTTTATTTCTGAGATTTTCTCATTGACGGACGAGCTAAGTTCCGAAGAAAAACTTCAATTTTTTCAAATCTAATTTTAAATGGGATCAGGAAACTATTTTAGGAATTGGAATCGTACTTAAGTACAAAACAATATCCGTATTATGATCAACAAGTTAAAGTATTTCAAAAAAAGGTTGTGTCTTCGAAATTCGGGTTTAACTAGTAAAGTGAATAATTTTCTCGGGTTAAAAATAGAGGAAATTCTTTTAGTAAGTGATCAAAAAGAAATAACAAAAAAACTATTCGTCTCTAGCTATTTCAACTAAATTATTTTTATTACGTCTGATCACTATTATTATGTGCCCTATTTCGAAGGGTCATTAAAAAAAAATCTTTAAACTCTTTATTAAGTTTTTATGTAATATAAAGATTACCTTATACAGTACTGTGTGCTGTGGAAAATTTTATTTGCTATGTAAAAAGAACTTTTTAAAAGTTCCAAATATAGATATTTTGACGATACGCCTGCTAATAAATGACTGAATGCCTTACTTCAAAGAGAAAATTAATTATTAATTTTTAATAATTATAAAATATGTTTCAGGGTTAAGTGTCCTATTTACAAATATGAATTAAGAATCTCAAAATTATAAGAAAAAAATTCCTACGAAACTAAGTCTTTCTTAATCAACGAGGTTCAAGTCTAAGTATTCTCATTGTTATAAATTATTTAGGTTACAATAAATTAATTAAAATGTATTCCAACTACTTAATTTATGAAATATGAACATTTACATTCATATTAAATGTTTTTAAAAGTGATTACCTTGAACAGCAGAAGTGGACAAATGGCACTGGTTTTATTGTTTCAAGGAAAAAACTTTATATAGACTTTATATTTAATAAAATAAAAATAAATAAATAAATTACAGTGGATCCTGATAATTACAAATATCAGATGGTAATGACAAAAAAAATAACAGTGGTAATAATTTAAAACAACATTTTAAATGGATGTTAATGTTTACTTTTCATAAATTTATTAGTTGAGACACATATTGATTTTTTTATTTTGAACTAATAATAATATAATAATTCATCCCAAAGAATAATTCATAGCCATGAAAATATTTATCTTGAATATCTCCTAAACGAAGCATTAACGGACATAACTTCATAGGAAAAGAATTTTCTAGTATAGAGGTCATTATATTTTCAGTTTTTAAACTTAGCCCTCGAACACCCCATATTATATAACATGAAATTAGCAATTGAAAAATAGACGTTGATTTTAACAAAAGTTTACCCATGAATTCATTAGAGATTCAGAATCCTAATAAGGAAATGGTATATTATAAATGATACATTATACTGATATGTTATAATATGAATTTTATTATTTTACTATTACTGCATTATATTTTTACGGGTTTCATAAACACCACAATCAAGCACAGAATAAATTACTAAGGTATTAACAAAAAAAAGTGTATTTAATAATTCTTCAATAAAATAATCCAAATATATAGTTTTATTACTTGAGAGCAATCGATAACATACATAATAATTGAAGTATACTGAACATCATTCTAGATTTTTAAGAGGTTATTGTAGGGTTAACCAATGGTTATTAAAAAAAAAATAAATCAAATTACATTTACTTAAATATTAAAAAATAAAGGAAAAAATAGGATATAACTAAAATAAAAGAAAAATGTATATAATAAGAAATGCGTCATCAAGCGTCGCTTTATAAAATTGCATTACAATTAATAATTTCAATAATTAAAATTAAATCTGTACTGCTACAATCCATCAAGGGTCAGGGGTGTAGAGCTTTGTAGAGAAGTATTGTTACTAGTCCAACGGTTATGCATGAGGTGATTTTGTCAGAATTGCACTCGACCGCCAGATTTTAATCTGATTAAGAGTAACCAATTCACGAAGGCTGAAAAACACATGAAAGGGCTAATATCATTATATACTAAATAAATAATTGTTAATATATCACATTTACTAATTATTTATTACACAGTCGTTACTACGTTGACAAATGTCAATAAGTGATTTATTATTTTTGTAGAATATTTTCATTACTTGCAGAGCGGAATGGCTCAGTTTTAAGGCACTGTGCTACTAACAGAAGTCTTCTGATTCGATTCCACCTATGGCAGAGTATTTTTTCTGTTACTATAGCCGAGAGTCAACCCTGAGGGTACGGAAATCCTAGCAACGGAAAAATAAAAAGCAATGAAATGGATTACGAACGAATGTCAAAAGGTGTTGTATGAATAGAGAAAAGAAGAGTAATACATCTAGGCGAGAAAGAAAAAGAATCTTAGAACAACTACAAGGTAGCAAATAAAACTGCTAAGAAAATATTAGAATCAACAAAAAGGTCAACAAAAAAACAGAGACTGACAGACATTGAAGAAAAATGGAGAGTTAGAAACACTTGTTAATTATACCGATATCAAAAAGCAACGAACCTGATTGAAACGTAGAAACACTCGAATGAAAGGATCAAGGATAATTTTTTTTAAGTTAACAGACTAAAAGTAAACTTTCCCGGAATCACAGTAACTTCAATAAGATTGAAAAATTTGAACTTGAAGTCCTCAGGGTCCCGAAGTAGAACAATGAACAAGGGATCTGGAGACGCAAGACGAACAAGGAATTGATATCAGAGGCAGCAATCGATCGCGCTTCGTATGAAAGGAAGTAGGTTACAGTGAGAAGTGCATTTAGCAAAGAGTCATCCAACAGGACATCTCTTTGTAAATATACTTCTCGATAATATAAACCAGACCAAGAGGTAGGCCAAAACATAAATAAGAGGACAGAATCAAGAATGTAGTTGAACACCATGTAATGAACTGGAAAGGCATCACCCAGGACAGAGGTGGAGGTGGCTAAGTATCTACAATGTATACGTGGAAAAAAATTCTGTTGTCTACAAAGCTTAACTTCTATTCTAGAAAAACCATTAAACCAGAATTAGCGAATATACAGTCAACACAATCATTGTTTGTGAAACAAGTGAAATTTGACTTGTCTTAAGTCTGAGTTACTTTGTGCAAGGAAAAAAACATTATAACGTTTTTCTTTATATAAATTTTTGATTTTTCCGCAAGATACTAGGAACGTTAATATAAAATTATATTTAATAGGATAGGTATTGGTACCAACCATCAAGATATTTCTCTTCTTAACTCTATGCGGAAAATACAAAAAATAAAAACTATTTGTCAGGAATCACTTGGAGTAGAGAAAACATAGTTTTTTATTATTTATACATCATATATTCTCATATTATGTCTGTATGTATGTAATAATCGTGATATTAACATGACACTAAAACATAATTTTAAATTTGGAAATACTTAGAACATTAATGGAAAAACTAATTTCAAAAGGGATGTATTAAAGAAAATAATACTAAAAATTAATTTGTCTTCCTCAAAGAACCTTGGACGAAATAAAAATACATTGAATCGTAATAAACTATGTTCTGTTTTAAATTTATAATCAAGTATTTTACTTCTCCAAGGCATAATTTATTTTAAATTTTAAACAACAAAAACAAGTTGATAAATATTTTTAATTTATCGTAATATACTAAGAGTCGTAACATTTAGAACATTAATGGTAAAAGTAATTCAAATTTGGATCCATTAAGTAGAATAATACAAAAACAAAAATTCTCTATTAATTTATAATCAAGTATTTTACATCTGTAAAGCTAAATTTATTTTAAATTTTAGACACCATTTCTTATACATTATTTTCAAAAAGAAAAACAAATCATATATCCAGTTTATAAATATTTTTAATGTATTGTAATAGACTCAGAGTCTTGACGCACAGAACATTAATGGCAAAAGTAATTCAAATTTGGGTACATTAAATAGAATAATATAAAAACATCAAAGTAAAATATCTATTTCAAAGAATCTAATTATCAAATCAAAGAATCTAGGACGAAATAAAAGTACGTTGTGAAGTAATATGTTTTGTTATGTTTTAATTTATAAATAAGTACTTCGGTTCTATAAGTCACAATTTATTTCAACATTAGAACCAAATAATGGACAATATTAAAAAAAAAAAAAAACTTAGGATATTATATTTTAATTGACTTAAGAATAATGGCTCTGAAAGAGGTAAAAATCATTAATATTTCTACATTATATGATATAAAACACATTACAATAATAATTCAAGAGAATATGTTTTCAGTAATCCAAAAAACAAAATTAATTAATATATGTGAACTATGTTTCTGAGTTAGTTGTGAAAAGTTTCTTTTCAGTAACTCTGCTTGTCACATAACAGAGAGAGAGAGAGTTAAAAAAATAAAGGAGAGGAAATTTATGTTTATCTTACTAAAATATCATACCGTTAAATAGTCGATCACTATTATTTAAATTAATTAATTTACTCATCAATCGGCGGCAGCATAGTGTGAGCTAAGTATAAGATGGTTCAACGAACTTAAATACATTAACTCTCATTTTTTTCTGAAGAGCCCCGTAAGTATGAGAGTATAGAGATATCTATTGCAGTCTTTACACACCCATGGTCCTCTACAACTTACTCAGAAGGAAGCTACTTCTGTATATTTCGAGGATTAAATAAGATTTTTCCTCAACTACGATAGCGATGAATTAATGGACTGTATAGTAAAGTAGATGCTTAAGAGAATGATGATAGAGGATAACCTATTAAGTTATTAGTTATAGTTGTAATCTGGACCAAGCGGACACCCCAACAAGTAATGGGGAATAGTTATCTTAAACAAATATTATATCAAGTGATATAATCATTTCTCTAGATGTTTAGAAAACTTCGGAAGAAGACCGATGTTTTATTATAAAAGTTGAAAATGAGATGGCTTGTAGTTTTAAAAATCATTTTGGCGATAAAATGTTCACTGAATTGAGATGTTTCTTCGACGTATGTCCAAGTTAATTTGTCTGAGTGCTAAACGAAATACGACATTATAATCTATATTGAAACCTAGATGAAAATGTTTAAAAGTGTGCATATAAATTAAATATCCTATACAAATATTATAGCATGCGCAAATAAACACATTCCTTTAATATACTGACATGCGGAAATTGTAGAAGTAGACACATTCTGTCCATGTCAGACAATTTAAGGAAGGATGGAAGAAACTTTAAATAAATAAAAAGATTTAAACTTTAATTTGCGGAAATTGGTGTTGACTAAATTTGAAGAATTGTCCAACATCGGACTTAGATAAACTGAACTTTTCATGATTTCGACTGACAATACAGTTATTTAACAGGTCTTGAGTTTACCAGGACACAGACAGTTGAGATAGCTGAGTAGTCTATCTGCTACTACCCGTGTGAACATGATTTAGTATAATAATGTAACAATTATCTTCGAATCTTAGCATCAGCATACATATACAGACACACACTTCCTTGTAAACTACAGCAATTATCTGTGTCAACAATTTTTTTTTAGAGGTAAATTCGAAGCGAGTACTTCATGCTTTCGACATGAATAAGTGCGTTAGTATATTCCAAATTCATTTTAAACCTAGTGCTAATCATGCTTAAATGCCTTAATAATTTTTAAAATTAGATTCCGAATATTTAAATTATGATCTCAAATGGAAACTATTTTAAGTTCATTTTGTATGATAGTCCAAATTTGAAATTATCGTACATACGACATCTGTAAAAGATATCTCAATCATAAACTATTCACAAATCAGTTTTTGAAACTCTAAAATCAAACCAAAAATAAATTATTTATGTTTCTTTTTATATGCATATTTCTTTGTTTTTATTCCCCCAAGTTCAACATTAATTAAATGAATATTTTTAATGATTATGATACAACAAAATACGATTGTAAATTCTACATCATAACATTGATAAATACGTTGTCTTTTTTCATTAAGGGGTGGTCCAAAAAAATGAAAAACTTAACCCCCCAACCATGGTTTGAATAGGTTGGTCACCTGTCAAGTCGAACATGAATATATATTTTTTTACTAAATCGTTGAATCAAGTTAGGGGTGTCTTTTGTACAAGACTATTCCCCCCTCATAATCCACTGTTAAAAAACTATAATGTAACTGTCATATCAGATGTAATGTCACATCGGCCTTGTGGGCCCAAATTGGTATTAAATAAAAAAATAATGAAAACACTGCTAAATTTTAATCTCTGTTTCGAAGGAGTTGTTCGCCATGTCACTGAAAAATTGTAATTGAACCAAATCCGGAATACGTAATATGACTAGGTAAGGTATGTGATGTCCCAGGTATATTGTGCCTGTACATAACTGCATATTAATATGACCATGACATAATAATAAGCTTAATTAAAAAGATTAATAATAATATAAGTACAGGAACAACATAAGAAATGCTTCACGGAAAAAAAATTATCATAGCATCAGAGAATGTTTTATTAAAAAAAAAAAAATTAAAAATCTATAATAATAATTGAATATTTAAGAAAGATAAATAGCTTGCTATACAGACAAATGTTAATAACGAAGTGACTAAAATTAATGCTGGCTTGTAAGCAAAATTAAAAATGTAATTGAAATTGTATAAAAATAATAATTAATTACTATTAAGAAAACCACAGAAAAAAAGAACCATTAAAAATTAAAATCCACATAAATTATCCTTATATAAAATTAAAAAATAAAATAAAACTTTAGAAGAAATAGAGATGAAAATCTCTAGTTTGAGAAACAAGTTCCCGGATCACAAAATGACTTCACCCCTTAATCTCGGAATATTTTCCAGTTTTACTGGAAAAGCGGAAACATCTTCCATCTCCTTTTTTATTTATTATTGTACTTTGGAAAAACTAAAATGAAAAAAAAAAAAAAAAAAACCTGTCACAATTACTTATTCAGTGAAAAAGCTTTAACGTTGTATGACTTTTCTCCAGGAGAAAAAGGGCGATGTTACTTCTGGTTTGCTTTTATTATTTTACAATTATCTATCTCTTATTTTTTAAATTGGTGACATTATTATTAATTTATAATAATATGATAAAAATTAATATGTAATCGACTTTTAAATATAAAGTAATAGTAATAATTAATTAAGTTATTGTCAAATTAATACGATATCTGATTCAAAGTGATCCTATAATAATCCTAAGAGGTAATTTAATCAGAATTATGCAATGTAACTATTATATATTAAAAGTTATAAAATAAAAATTAGAATGTTTTCTAACGTTTTGAAATAAAACAACGCAATATTGACCCAATATTAAAAATATTACTGAATGGAGTCGAATAGCAAATACAACATCTATGAGTGTGGGTGTTTAAAAAGGGATCCACGCAAACAGGGACAATTATCATCTATTTTTAATAACTTTTCAATCAAATAGTATTTTAATTATATTATTAGTTATGTTAACGCCATAATATATAATTACCTTGTAAATAATATTTAGTTAGTCTTAGTGTTTAATTTAATAACGATTATCTTTATTTATATTAATTTAATGGGATTTAGTTATTTGAAAAGGAAAAAAATGTAATTATATTTGTGTGTTATAATGAGTAATAGAGACAGTTGCTAAGGGGCTGATAATTGTTGCTAAGGCGTCACCTAGCAACGGACCGACCATCTTAGTTTTTTAAGGCAGTTCCGGCTAATTATTGGCCATGGTAGTGTCTCAGCAGCTCAGTCTGCGTTTATAGTTTAATAGTTTAGACATTTTCTGAGTGTTTTAGTTATCATTACAGTTCGAAACCAGACCTTTTCTGTGTTTCGACTTTAATATGAGTTCTGGACAATTAGTGGCTATGAACGTGAGTAACCAGCCCTGTCTGCGTTCATTTTGTCGGCTCGCCTAATGCATTAATACAACTTTTGGATATTTGGACCATCGCTGAGCCACTACACTAACTTTGTACCATTACGGCGGTGTATTTAGCAACAAGAGCTGCAACCTAAACATCTCGGCAGCACTCTTCCTCGGACCTGTCGGAGTGGAGCAGCTTGCGTCGACTAATATTTATTATTTATTTATTTATTTGTAAATTAGTTTATTTTATTTTTATCTTCATAAATTATATAACTATTTTATTTTCATCTGAGAGGCCTTTTCATTTTTACTTGTATTCATCATTAGTCATCTTTCGTTTATTTTAGTTTTTAAAATGTTTAAATTGACCAAATAAATGTTTTAATCCGAACCAGTTTGTCGTATATTCATTTTAAAGTTTTCCAACAAAAAGACATAGTCGATTTGAGGTGGCTGTAACAAGTCATATGCTAGATAAATTAGATGATAAAATAGTATTCAATAATTGCTATGTTTTTTCACAGAATGAATGTATTATTAATTTGTTTGAAATAACATATGTTAGTGTGTAGAAAAATGGATTTATGATCTATTTTACAAGCAAGGACATTAATAATCTATTTTACATGATTTTTTTTATTTAGTATTATTATTATTAGAAATATAAACAATTATATCAAGATTATAAAATAGTATTTTCAATTATTATAATATTTATTTACTAGTGTATATAATAATTATATGTATATGCCAGGGTTTGAATTAATGTAAATATATATATATAAATAAATATATATCTAATGTCTATATATAATATAATTATATATAGACTATATGTAAATTATGTTATATATATTATTATATATATGTCACTATGTTGTGTTGGTAAATTATTATTGAATATTGCCACACAGTATAATATCCTGTAATGTTTAAATGTAAATCTTTAGCATCCTTTCCGAATCTGAAAGACAAAAATTAGTTGCAGCTCTGAAAAAGATTAATGCTTTTTTCAACACAAAAACAGAGTATCAAATATATATATTAACTAAAAAAATATAATTATCCAAATTTTTATGCAAGCCATAGCAGTTAATCTCTTTTCAAATTAACATATCTGATAATAAGAAAATATATTGGTATATGTAAAAATATTGAGTAATATTTCACCTTCGCTGGTATCATATATGATTAATTAATAGTTATTGGACTTCTAGTCAATCTAAAAATGCATGAACCAAGAGAGTTAAAAAAAAATATGTTACTTAGCATCCAAGATATCATAAAATATAGAAATATTATCAGAATAAAATATTAATTTAAAAAAATGAAACTAGTGTTAAAACAATAGATTTTCACTCAAAATAATTTTTTCCTTATACTGAATTTATGCTCAAACTTCATATAAAGATTGTGCCAGAATAAATCTTCGCTAAGTTTTTTTTTCTTTGCAATAAATATGAAAAAGTTTAGAAGACTCTTGAAGAATGGAATAACGAACGGATGTTGTTTATCTTCACTAGATAAAGCAAAAGCAGGCCTTATAACCAACCCTGCTCTAGTCCAGATTACTTGAGAGCCTTTTTGATATTTTCATATTTGCAGATGAAGAATCTATACGAATAGTAAGACCTTCGTAACCGAAAGGATAGAATACACTCTAACGTACACTGACCTATTGGTCCGTCAGTCATAGGATCCCGCTTTCCGAGTATGCTATAAGTTCTTTCTTTTACTGTTTTCAGATTTACTTTAACTTTTGAAAATTCTCTACAAACACGTCTGGGTTAACCGAGTATAATTTTTGAGTCTCTAAAGAAGAGAATATCCTTTATTGATAAGAGAGACGAACTTTGTTAAGGGTCAGATCATTTTGGTTAGTGTGCTACGCAGAGCTTTAAGTAATGGAATTGATATAATCTTTTATAATACAATTTTTAATATTTTTACTGTAAAAAATAAAAGGATTCACGTTTGTATAATATCTATTTAATTATTGCATCTCAGCAATAAGTGGAATTCTGATTTGATAACAGAGGAATGTAGTCTATTTTTTAAAGGAAATTGTCAATTTTTGGCAATTCTTCAGTGTATCAAAATCTATGAAATTTCAAAAAGTTAGAGGAAATTTTTTTTTACAAAGACAATTGTAAATTGCAGCGATAATCGACATTTAAACGTTGTTTGCCAACGTACATCTTTGTAACCCGTGCCAAACCCTATAAAAACGTCATTTATTTTTGTTTTGTTATTTTAAGTAAAATATAAATTTTTGTGTACATGAGACCCAACATTATGAGAAACAAAAACGAGATAAAAAGAGATTTTATTGAGGCCTAATAGGCACTGAAGAATTAAAAATGAATCTTGTCCTACTTACGAACGTTTTAACCATGATCTAACTTAAGGTTACCTTCAAATAAGCACTTTCAAGTTTCCTCAATAATATATATATATATATTTATTTTTTTTAAGTTGTCCTTTACACATTCCTTAGATTAGTAAGAACTTTCTAAAGGAGTTTATAAATATAAATAAAAGATACAATATATATAAATAAAAGAATTATTTATAAAAAAAAATTGTTTCAAGGAAACAAAGCGAGTGTATTTAAAAATGACCTTTCCTAAGGTTTTCCTTAGCAACCTTCCTAAATTCGATCGTTACTGCCTTCATTTATTATTTTACATACATTATTATTATTATATAAAACAGAAATTTACTGAAAATAGATTAGTTATAACCCAGAAAAAAATTAATATAAATTACTAATACAATTTCATATATATAATACAACAGTATTACTTAGGCAATACATCTGAGTTTTGATCAAAACTTCTAAATTATCCCTTTGGATTGAAGACGAGTAAAAGAGAGAAATTTAAGAAAAAAAAAAAAGGGCAAATTCATAAAACATTTCTTTCACAATTAGTGAAAGAAAATTTTAAATAAATAAGCTGAGCGTCTGCCGCTTGCGCCCTTACTCATCCTTCACTGGCTTTTAACAGCAGTGTCGCAATTAGGAGAGAAACGTCGGGATCGTTCAGTCCGAGAGTCCTAAAAGGGGTGAAGCTCCATCAGGAGTTTCCAAGGCCAAATGAAAGTATAAATGATTGTATTAAACAAATGTGTTTAAAATTATTTTACATCAATTTCTGTATTTATTATTTTTTCCTTTTCTTTTATTTCTAATCATTTAATTTATATATTTGTATATATGGAGTGAATGAGCTCCATTATCTATATCACCATGGTCTAAAAATATGACAGAATGTAATATTACAAAATAAAAATATACCTTTTTAAAAAAAATCAACACATAAACCGGTATGTTAAAATAATAATAATAAAGGCCTAACGAACCCGAAGGTTCGATGCCCTTAACACCAATCGATATTTACATACACCTTTTCACAAAGCTTCTCCAAACCCAATTCTACTAAACCATTTTTAACGCAATCCTCCCATCTACGTTTCGGTATAGTACAAGAGCCGGGAAGAAAAAAAAAGGCAGTTATTTCACACCAAATTTTGATTACTTCAATGAAAACAATG
Organism: Halyomorpha halys; assembly: GCF_000696795.3. Lineage (NCBI taxonomy): Eukaryota > Metazoa > Arthropoda > Insecta > Hemiptera > Pentatomidae > Halyomorpha > Halyomorpha halys. The sequence goes on along the minus strand of NW_027112716.1, from coordinate 223,582 downwards.
TATTACTACTAGTAAAAACTGATGAGTCTGCCGAGTATATGGTATGGGGGAAAAAAAGGCAGTTGTTTGAAAATTATTATAAAACTAACAACAACACTAGAAAACCTGAGAGAACATTAGTTAAAGAAGAATAAATTTGCTAAAATATTAGACCTAATAGAGCTATTTACGTTCAATAGTTTTCGAGATATATCTTATTAAAAAGAAACATTTCATGAAGGATATGTAGTAAGTAAATTTAATTTGAAATATCTCATCTTAAAAACCATTCGACATATATGTCTATTAACACTCAAATTAAAGCTAGTTTAATGTACTATTAAGTAGTTCCTGGCGTATATCTTCGCAGGAGTAGTAGTTTTAATATTTGCTAAAATATATTGATTAATAGTCGTTCAGAGAAGTTTGATTTATGAAAAAATAAATCTAAGGAACCATTTGACGTACAGATGTCTGCCAGCACTCAAATTAAAGCTAGTTAAATTAACTATAAATTAGTTTATAACGTTTATCTTTAGGCGTATTTGCTTTTATGATATTTGACAAAATAAATTCACAAAATGTTTAAATTAACATTTCAAGTGCTTTCGATAAAATATTGGATTTTTGAAACAATATATCTCTGGAACGATAAGATGTGCATCTCAAAATAAAGGCAATTTAACTTCCTATTATTTAGTTAATGAAACGTATTTTTGTATGGGTAGTAGAGTTTGTAGGATATTCGCATATGAATATACATTTTGCACATGAACAATTGTTCGAGCAACTATGAATTAATTTATTTTAGTAAATATATAGAAAACTACAATTCCTACGAAGGTAAAGGTCATAAACTACTTTATAGCTCATTAAACTAGCTTTAATTAGAGTGCTAATAGACTTCTGTACGTCGATATATATTTTACAGACTACTGATCTTTCAGTACATTGAGTACAATATGTTTATAAAATCTAAAAAAAAAAAAGCTATATCTCGAGAACCATAGAACGTAAATAGCTCTATTAGGGCTTACATTTTAGCAAATTTACTCTACTTTAAATGATGGTCTATTAGATTTTCTAGTGGTGTAGGTAGTTTTAAATATACAGAGCTTTAATTGAAAAAATTATTTATTTAATATTTTGAAACAGCCACCATTTTTTAAAAATTCTTCTTAGCTTGGAAGACGCATCAATTTTACTGGTGACTAAAATTATTCATATTTTTCATAAAAGTAATCAGATACTGGGATGAAATAACCGCCCTTTTTATCGAAGAGGGCTCTTCTACTTAATGTATCCATATAAAATATATTTATAAATTAATATACATATAAAATGCTTTTAGTATGGTGGATGTCCAAATTTCTTCTGTAGGCCTTAGTATGGAGAAATACAATATTTATTTATTTAGTAAAAATTAAGTTTCTAATTACAGTTATAGTTTATTTATAATACAATCTAGAGGAGACTAAGATAGGATCTGGGAGTAAAGTCAAGTCCACCACGTGTCGACCATTCCTAGCCACCCTAAAATTGGGAGGGTTAGCACCCCCTACTTCCGTTCACCCCTTCCCTTTTTAAAACAATATAAATTAAATTTAAAATCAATACGAGACCTAAAGGATTGAACAGTACCGAGGTTAGACCAAGTAAAGTAGAATTTATTTATACTATTATAAATTAATGTGAAGATATATTACTTTACTCGTAAGGAATTAATAATGTTGATTATTAAATATAAATTAAAAATGAAGGTATCTACGAAAGAAGCTTTTATATAAAAAAATTTAACTCATAAAATTGAATTCGTTACACCATAATAATTTCTAACATATTCAGTCACATCACACTAATATGTGAGTGAAATCTTAAAAAAAAAAAATATTCACGGACTTCAAATTCGTCTGTCTGAGACATGCTCTAAGATGTAGCAATAAGCAGAAAATTCAAAAGAGCAACTAGCAGTATATGAAATGCGTTTCTTGCTTTGCTATAAGTAAAACATATATTAAAATTCATCTAGGCAATAATTAACTTACAAAATAAAAATACACCAAATATCAAGATTAGTGCATAACAGTTAGAAAATTTTGGAAAACATCCATACAGCTATATACTAATATCCGTGTCAAATATTAGTATATTGGTTGTTTATAGACTTTAGATAATAATAAATGATATAATCAGTACGGAAAATTATAAATAAAAAGTAAATGTGGAAATCACAATATCATGCCTTATGCGTTCCTAAAATATGTTAGATGTAATATACATAACATAAGATCACATAAAGATTTACATAATACATGCCAAGTTTAGTTGACTAAGCTTAGTAAAAATCTACAACATATTAAATCAACTACATACCAATATGCAAGTGAAATCTTCTAACATTATTACTATTTGACTATTCAAACTTTAAAGATATCATTAAAATTTTACAAGCCAAAAGAAAATCCAAAAACAGGCACTATCATTATGCAATGTACATTTCTTCAATTAATATATTAAGTACAGTAATCATTCAAAAAAGAAAAAGAAGAAATATAATGATCAAAAATAAAAATAGACTAATTTCAAAATTAGTAAATAATACTCAGCAATATTTTCAAACATATCCGTAAAATTACATTTGTTTCAATTATTTTCATGCACATTGTTCGTTAAGAATTCATCTTTCTGATACCACGTTATATATAGAAACAAAAAATTGATGTTGAAATCACAATACTTGACGTCCCTAAAATGATTATGTCAAAGTGTAGTATACATAAAAAAAAGAGTTACTTTTGAGTAATTTTGAACGCACCCATTTACCTAAATCCCAATAGGGGAGTAATATCCTCTAAAATTATTTATTTTCTACAAATTCATCTCCCAGAGACTTGATTAAAAATTCATTTAAATACACAAATAAATAAAAAAATGGCATTTAACAGCCGTATTAAATATTTTTAAAAACTGTGTTTAATAATATTAAATTTATCGTTCTGAAACATGTCTCAAATTTATGTAAATGGTCAAATAAAGAGACAAGGGATATCACAACATTAGATCCTATGCAATACTAAATTTAATGTTTTAAGAACATGGAAAAGTAAAATTTAACTGATTAAGATACGCGAGAAATCTTTTTAACTACATCATAAATAGGTTTCGTATTCAACAATTTGACGCCAGATTAAAAATGGTTTCCAAGGTACAGAAGCAGGCCACCTATAAATTACAAAACGATCCTTTTGGATCCAATTCGACATCGTCCTTTCCAATCAAATTCTTTTTTAAAAACCAAGAAGTGACCATTAGGATTTATATTTCTATATAATCCACTATATATATATATATATATATAAAATCCACGCAGAAGGAAAAATTTAGGGAACAAGCTCTCTTCATGGCGCTTAGAACGCTATTAAAGTATATGGGATAGGATCATCACTCTTAAACCTCTTGGTACTGTGTGAGTTATCTCCAGTAGGCTGACGGGCCCCACTACAAAGAGGAAAGGGAAAGATATAAAGGTTTCGGTCATAAGTATTACAAAATTTCTTGAACATACAAGTGGCATACTTCTTCAGACAAGGAATTAAAATACTTTATTTTTACAGTGAAACCCTCTGTTGTGTTTTACACAAAATTTCATTTTCAAGTCTTATGTTATGTAGTACTTGACTTCAGAAGACCATTAAAATATTTTAAATTTATAAAATATTTATTAATTGATTGTGAGGATTAACATATGGTTATTTTCCTTTTTAAAAAAGGAATTATGTATATTAAAATTTAATATTAAATTTATACAGCAGTAATAATATAACAGATAGAAAAATTTCAGATTATTTGGCTTAGTATGTCCTTCATCATTATAGAAAAGTACGCAATCCAAACCTCAAATGATACGACAGTGTCTCCACCTGTGGGGGGGGGGAGGAAGCGAAAAACTTACTAAATAAAGCTGATTGGATAGAGAAGGATGGCCCAGATTTAAAAAAAGTATATAAAAAGTTATAATAGGCAATACAGAATTAATCTGCGAAAATTTTTTAAATTATCTCAAAAATGAACCAACTCGTAAAAATTTGAATTTCTAATTTTTTCTTTTAGTTTATATGTTAAAAAAAATGACGCTAAAAATAACTAAATCGAAGAGTTGATAGACATATATAATATAATAGGTAGTTAGTTATAGATTCTAAAATTATAAACTATAAGATATTAACTATAAAGCCTGAGATTTTGTCAGCATACATATCACACTTTGAAGCAGATTAGGGAAATTTCATACACTATTAAATATTATTAAATTAGATATTAAATCTTCTATTTTCTCCTGGACTGTTAGCTAAAAATATGTTATTGAGAAAAACCAAATTGGTAAATATGAAAATTTCGACAAATATTGTTTTCAAACTCACATAGTTAAAGAATTAAGGATGCTGTTATTTTTATTTCCGATGCGTAATGCGAATTTTTAAGAAGTGATGTCGCATAATCAGTAAAATCCTTTTAGATTTCGAAATGATTTGAAAACAACATCAATATGAAAGAAAACCCGACATCACATAATTTCTTTATAGATAAACTATTTTCATTTAGGATGTAGTACATTAAGCTGATGATTCATTAAGGCAGAGATGTTCAAGGGATAGAACAACAGTGGTCTTATTACCAGCTTGATCTGAGGCACTAAAGAGCGCACGAAACTATCACGTAAGTTTAAATTTTGGTAGATATACTTAAAAAAAAAAAAATATATCAGACTTGGAATTGACACGGAACAAAGAGCTCATTAATACCATGCTCTCTTCTATTCCATTCATATTCCCGACAAACATTTATTTATTCTTACCTAATCCTTTTGTTCCCTCCTTGGGAATGTATTGAGAACTAGTGAATATTTTTTAAGTATAAAAATCAACTAATTTTTCTGAAGTATCAATGCTTCGAGAACCAGCAATATGGCAGTGCAGTGATGAATGACCATTTATTTTTTGCCATTTTATAAAAACTGTTTTTAAATACTTTTAATTTATTAAAAGATATTACAATCAGCCACACAATTGTGGGCAATAGGTAATAATGATGAACGATCAGATTCACACTAAGATAAAATAAAATAAGAATACAATAAAAAAAAAAAAAATATCTCTTCAAATAAATATAATCAAACTATGTGTATTAAAATAAAATAAAATAACATAATGATAAAATAATATAATTTCTAGTCACATTTACACTCCTATATACAATATTTACACAATCGACCTGAGGATCCCTGAGCCCACTCTATCCCACTCACGTGTGAGGGGTAGAGCAGAGCACCAAAGATCCCAGCGCATCACTGGTAGTGAGCCAGTGGAGACTAAGCAAGTCCGCTAAAGCCGCAAACACTCAACTTGAGTGAAGAATCTGACCATTGCCAGAACTCCAATTGTCCTTATTTATTTACAATACGACTCTTGGCCACTGCCGTTCCAACCTTCTAGGTGGGCTGTAGGGATGGATGGAACTAGATAAGGTTTGAACCAAAGGATTTGGATGGTTAGAAAGGTATATGGAATTTTTTTGCCGTTAAAACTTTTTCTCAAAATGACTCAAACTCTCTTTCAATCTTAATTAGGTGGGTCAAAATTCTAAACATCAGATTCATCATAAACATCAAACGTAGTTATTCAATAGAAAATTATCGTTCAAAATCGGCTATATATTCAATATTCCCTGAAAAACCGGTGAGCAATCATTTTCTCATTATAAGTAATTATAATTTTTTGTAAATCAAATATTTTCAAGTACAAAGTTCGTAGACTTATTATTTTTGTACCTTATTAACAGCACTTTTGTATGTATTTGATAATAAACAAGCTTCATAACTTAAACAAATTATCATAGAATTAGTTGAAAAAAATAAAACAACTTAATTTTATAATTACTATATTAGCTCAGAGCCACCAAAGGAATTCAGTATAACTATTATTAATATAGTATTTAGTGAGCACCGCATTGTGAAAAATATCAACTACAAATGATCACCATGCGGTCCCGACACATTGGTATATTTTAAACCTTTATAGTTGAGATTTGATATCTTTGACATTTTTCAATATTTACCTCTATAAATTATTCAATAGCCTAGACTGGTTACGATACCTCTGTTTCTAAACATTTCAATTTCTTCCAGACATTTTATATTTCTCGGACCAACTTCAGTAAAAGGAGAGTTGTGAAGAGACTTCTGATATAGTGTAAAAGCATGAGCAAAAAAAAAAAACATTAGAAACCTTACCATATATATTGATATATTCCAGGCATATTTGATTAAATTTATACCATCGAGAAAAACTTTTAAGTACAAATAAAAACCACTATAACTGACTGATTTCATAAATCAAAAGTTTTGTATGGTTAAAAAAAAAATTAAGTACATGTAAAAATAAGAAATATACATTTTTGTTTACTCCTCTATAAATGAAAAACGGTTTCAAACATCCTTATCTTATAATTAAGACAACTGTTAGTTTAAACCTGCTTTCGAAAACTGAGTAAATGAAAACTCTATGTACGATAAAATATTCTAGGTCCCTTGAGATCCGAGCTATACAGTTTAAACTTATTACTAAACGGTTGAGTAAAAAATGACTACAGTAAGATGGCTGTTAGTTAATGCCTTATGCTAAAGTTATAAATCAAAATCTGCTATCTAATAATTTAAGGCATAAAGCATCTGCTGAATTCAACTTTCCAGTACATGAGCAGTTATTTCACCATATTTTTTATTACTTAAAAAAAAAACTAGGTATAATTACTAGTCTGAATTGATGAGTCTACCAAGTATAGGTAGGTGGAATAGAAAATCGAGGTTGTTCCAAAACATTAATTTTTCATTCGGAGCTTTATATCTTAAAACTACCAACACCCCAAGAAAAGTGAAAGTACTTCATTTTAGTTTGTGTAAATTTGCTAAAATATTAGCCCTAATATAGCTATTTACATTGAATAGTTCCCGAAATATAGGTTTTCAAAAGTAACATTGCATGAAAAATGTACTGAAAATTCTGCAGTTAGTGAATTTATTTTGGGAAATCCATATCTCAGGAACTATAAGACGTATAAGTGACCGTCAACAATAATAGTAAAGTTAGTTAAATGTACTATAAAGTAGTTCATAATGTTAACCTTCGTAGACGTAGTATTTTTTAAGATATTTAACAAAATATATTCACTAAATGTTTATTTTAGTTTTTCAGGTAAAATGTTTGATTTAAAAAAAAAATATGTAGCAAACCATGAGACGTACATGTGTCACTTTATGCAAATCAGCAATATATTCTTAAAACTAATTTATATGATAGCATAGATTATATTTAATTGTTAAATGTGAATTATATATTACTATAGGTTTAAAAAGAACTGGTATAACTCAAAACAAATTTTATAATACATAATTAAAGAAGTAAAAAGGGTTAAGTTCATGTTTTTCTTTAGAATAATAATAATAATAATAATAAACCCACTTATTTAATAATAAAATCTCTCCTAAAGGGGTAATACAAAATGGCGGCAGTTTCAAAACGTTAAAAACAATTAAATTTTGATTTGGAGCTATCCATCTTTAAAACTACCAACACCGCAAGAAAACCTAACAAAACTTTATTTTAGGTGGAGTAAATTTTCTAAAATATGAGCCCTAATAGAGCAATTTACATTCAATAGTTACCGAGATATAGAGTAACATTTCATAAAAAAATGTACTGAAAAATCTCCAGTAAGTGAATTTATTTTGAGAAATCTATATCACAAAAACCATTCAGCGTAGAGATGTCTGCTACCATTCAAATTAAAGGTAGTTAAAAGAACTATACTGTAGTTTATAACAGTTATCTTCGTAGGTGTAGTAGTTTTTATGATATTTGACAAAATATATTCACTGATTTTTTATGAATATATTTTGATGTGCATATTTAGTGAAATGTTGCCTTTTAAAAAGCTATATCTCGGGAACTAATAAATGTAAATAGTTCTATTAGAGCTCATATAGCTAGCTAATTTAATCTACTTCAATTAATTAATGTTTTATTAGATTTTCTAGTGCTGTTGGTAGTTTTAAAGATGTAGAGCTCCAAATGAAAAATTAATTGATTTTACGTTTTGAAACAGTGACCATTTGTTATTCTACCAACATGAAATAACTGCCTTTTTTCTCCTCTTGGGCTATTCTACTACTCCAAAAGATATGAAATAATTTCTATTGGGGTATAGGGCATGTAGTCGTACATATATGCCAGATTTTAGTGAAATAACTTATGTGTAATACGCACAGATTGTAGTACATGCATATGGCAATAAAATAAAAACATGCAAGTACCCTAACCAATTAGAATGCCATAGCATTTTCCATCATGAAACATTTTATGTACGTCACCAAATAATCACAGCAATATGCTACTTTGTGAAAAAGGACACAATAACTAATACGAGTATTTCATTACTAAATTAATTACCCAGTAAGTAATTATAATTAAATATATAGATTTTTTTTAAATCAAGAATAAGGAAATATACATTCAATACGCCTATAAGGATAGTTATTATAGCGACAGAACTCTTAGATTCATTAGAAAATTTATAGAAGATTGATATACGAATTTAGACAGTTTAATGTATAAAAAAAAGTATATGTATGTATAAAAAGAAATTCTGGGTAATGGAGACTGGTAGTTTTATTATTAATAACAAAGAACTAATCCTCTATATATGAAAGGTCTTAACACTCACAAAACATGTACATACGTTTCGGCCAATCAAAGACAATCTTTAATAGTTTCACAGACTTAATTTATAAATTTTTTCAGAACATTATGCCGAAGTCGAACAAATGCAGTCAACATAGAACTGTATTTTACACTCTAAAATTTAATAATAAAATCGATAATATAATACAGAGAAATGCTATAATTATGCATACTGCCTAAATGCATTAGGTTGCTATAAAACACAACATACCAATCAATCCATGATTGAAATACACTACATATATTTATATGATATAAGAATATATTTTTTTCTACCCTATTCTGTTACAATCAATAATCGTCTATAAACTAAATACAATATAATATAACTATTTTCCCCTAATTATCAAGTTTATTCCATTCGAAAATCTTATTCCATTTAATTAGAAATTGTATCCCTCCTCTTTCGCCCTCATACATCCTGTAATCCGCAACCCGCGATATCGTGGTCCATCCTTTAAATAAATTAAAAGAATTTATCATTAAACAGCAATATAAAAAAAAATCAAAGACACCATAGTCACAGCAGTAGATCAGTTTAAAAAAAAATAAATTAAAAACTAATATATAGATTTAAAAACAAAAGGTTAGTTAAAATAAATAATTATATTAATTAAAACACATATAAACAGATTAAAAATCTAAAAAAAAAACGCATATTATAGAGGTGACGACTAATTTAAAGGTGCTGATACTTTTTTGATAATTCTTGTTATTATAATGAAAACTAAGTCAAATAATAAAATTTAAAATAAAACGAATATACAGGTGATATATTAATTCGTTTATGAAGTAATATTTATGAGATAAATTTAAATTTAAGACTCTTTGTATCAGTATAGAACACTAAGCCCCTTTTCGCAATCAGCACACACATACATATATACGGCCGAATTTGGCTGAGTGTGTATATGTACGCAACTTAAACTCGATCAAACAAAATCACTTGTAGAAAAAATAGGAAACATATCGCACTAGTATTTCTAAAGTGACACAACTCAAAAATCGGTGTTTTTGAGTTATGACTATGAAAGAAATTAGTAAATATATCTTTATGAATCATCAAAACAGTATCAACCTAGCCTCAGAGCTTGTCCGTCAGAGGGCACTTGTGTCACTCTTGCTGCTTAAATGCTATTCCCCTCCATAGGCAAGAGTGTCACATTGTCAGTTGTTTTGAATTTTGAGTTGTGTCACTTTAGAAATACTAGTGCGATATGACAACATTAATATAAATTTGGGTCTCTATAAGGTTGACAACATAAATATGTAAGATATCTATATACTTGGAATTGATCAATATGTATAAAAAATGTTGATATACTTATATAATTTTATGCCGTTACTAATAGTCTCAAACTGCGATTTATTTATTATACGAGGACTTATAAGGACAAGAACATAGTGTGTTTTTTCTTTTATGTCACAAGCTACATTTTTATTTTTACAATTCAAGTCCACAACATAGAACGAAAATAAAATTGCTTGATGTAAAATTTAGATGAGGCGGAACTTCAGTGGAACTTAACAAAGACAATACTAGAAAATATTTTGGATTCGGGATGACAACATAAACAAAAATAATCATATTTATTTCTATATGATAATGTAAAATCTTTATATGTGCAATCTCAATAAGAAATTAATTAATTAAGAACATATAAATAAATCCATTGGTGTATGGAATGATCAGTATTGCAATCGAAAAGATTAAATCTTTACTTTTTTTTTGTTTTGTTTTGTAAGAAGCATTTTAAGGAAACCATTTTTTTTTTTATTTCCATTTTTAAGTTCCCCTTTGGGACTTAATCAGTAGGGAAGAATACAAAGGTACGACTGTAGACATAAAGATTGTAAAAGTTTCCCTGCGGACTTGAATATTGGATAGAAAGCGTCAGAAGTGATTTCGCAGGCTAAGGAGGGGAGGGGAGGGGAAGTGGTCAGTTCCTTCCCCTCCGTAGGCAAATTCCCCCCACCCTTCCAAAGGGGTCGAACTCTCACCCTCCATCTCCAGGATAACTTGGCGAATTTACCAACCCGTCTTATACTGACCGCCCTGTAAATCGATTAGAGTCCCCACCATTCCAGGGGGGAAAATGGGAAAAAATAGTATTTAAAAAAATATATATATATTTTAAAATAAAATAATATATTTCTTTCTTAAACAACAGAAAATTAGTTGCCTAGTAAAAAAAATGATAGAACCAGTTAGAGGTAATGTTTGTGCAATCAACTATATTTTTAAAATCAATTATAAGAAAAATCTTATTATTAAGAATAAGGAAACAACCATAATTAATCTTAATTATTAAATTAGATTTAACAAATAAAATAATCTCATATGACTAATAAGATACTATTAAATTTTTGTAAAGACCCCTGATATATCAATTTACGCATGATTTTTTTTACAAAATCCATGATCATTACCGAACTTTATTTTATTCTTTAAAGAATTAAAAAAAAATAAACATAAATCGGCAAAAAGATCATTTATTTGTAGAAAAATAATAGACAATGTCTAAGATATGTCAAATTTTAATAAAATGTGAGTGAAAATACAAATGAAACCAATAATGTTTTATTATTAATTAATAACATAAAAGTACTTAAGTAGTAGCTTGATAATAATATAATTGCTAAAAGTACTAATTTGAAGATAAAAGAACCGAATAATATTACAATTAATTTCATATGCTTTGTTTTTAAACACTAGAATTTTCAAAGACAAAGGACTGAATTCATAGACGGTACACTCAAGTGAACTATACAATTAACTAAATATGATTTTTTTGTAATTCTACATTTCCTTTTACCACGTGACTATTATAGTAATCGAAATTTTCCGCTTATATATATCATAAATATGCTCAACATATTTGGGGTTATGGTTTTTAGGTAATAGGCAAAAATGTACAACCTACAAAATAACAGACGATTTCGTACGAAGTCATTTCTTTAAGTTACTTCAGTTCATATAACACTATTTTGACATTAATCAAAATAAACGTTCAACACAAATAAAAAAAAATTTAAATTACATAACAAATAAATCTTGAAAAAAAGGGTTGCAAAAACATCAGATTAAAAATATTAACTTATGTACTGAGATAAACCAATAATACTTAAAACTAAAAAAAAAAAAAAAAAATATATATATATATTTCTTCTTTTTTTCTTCTTCTGGTGTTGGTATATTAATATTGTATACAAGTTTTTGGTTTAATTTTTTTTTTTAGGTTATATATACATGGGAGTGCATGTAGGTTAAGGCGCGTGGCTACTAACACCAAGTTCCTAAGTTCGAATCCGGCTGGGCAGAAAATTGATTTCTGTTACACTGTAACCGTGAGTCAACTCCTGTGGGTTTTGGAGCCTTTTTGTGGTCCACCCAGCCTCTTAAATTTGGTACCCTTAAATGAGTAAAAATCTGGTGGGTAAAAATTTAATTTTAATTTAATTCAAAGTAATGTAAATGTCAAATTATAAATTCAATTACAATTTGGAAATATAACAATAGATCATTACATTTAACAAAAGAATTAATTTTGTTTAAGAATTAATTTTAAACAAAAATAATGGTTGAGCACATAATGTATATAATATCTCGTATTTATATATGAACGTATCAATCAATATTTTATTCCCCAGGAGGGTACGAAACAAAACTTAATAAATGAATAATTATGTGATTTAATTAAAAATACATAACAGAATCTATTAAAAAATACGAAATAGTAAATACTACTAAATAAGTTAAGCATCATAAATGATATATCAAAAATCACACCAAAAGTTTCATAAATTAATATAATGATATATGAATTGAAAAATAATGTAAAATAAACATCTAAGCTATGATATTCAAAAACAAAAGCCATCAGAAATCCTTATGTTCTTAAGTAAAAACAAACCAAGATTGAAACACAAATTTAAAAACTTGGAAGTGATATATTACTAAATTGCACTGTATCGTTTAAATAATAATAATACAAAATTGAGTAATAAGAAAACACTAAATAATTTTAAAAATATATAATAAATACAAAGTTTACAAGAATATATGATGAACAAATGGAAATTAAAACAATCCATTTTATCAGGAGCCCGTCCTAATTAAGATTCTGGTTTCTACGTTATTAAGGCTAAAAACATAGCATCAACTTTTTGATATGAGTTTTTTTATTTGAATAAATATTTTAGTAAATAACTAAAAACCTACATAAAAATAACTTATACCAAATATTATAAAAACACATTTTAAAAAATTTAAATTTCTATAACATTTAATAAATTTGCGAGTTATCATCGTCAAAACCAGGATTGGTATGAAGATTCCTATTATTCTTCAAATATTTGCCATTTTCAACTTACTCAATAGAAGGAAAAAACGCTACCTTAAGACATGAAAAAAAAACTATCTTACTCCATGATACTTCCTACTAATAATCATTTTAATTTTTACTTAAAGTATGTCACTGCTTTTCTGTGTGGTGGTACATCCGACAAAAAATATATATAATTTTTTCTCATGTCTTTGATTTTTTTTCCAGATAGTCTATAGGACCCCAGAAGAGGAATTAATCCCAATCTACGGTACTATCATTGGAATACGCCCTAGTTTTAATTAAATAATTTTTTTGGTTAAATTTGCCAGAATTTAAGCAAAGCAGCACCTTTATTATTCAAGTCTGAATGAATAATGTTTTTTGTGAGGTAGGCCGGGATAGAATTTAGAAATATCTGATATTACTTTATTATTATATGAAGGAAAATCGTCAATCTTGGTTAAAATAATATTTTAACTAAAAAACTATTTAATTAGTATAGAAGAAAATTATGCTATCTTTAAAAATTTAGTATGTAATAAATGTTTTAAAACTGATTTTGCTTTACAGAAATATGTAATTACAATATCCTAGATGAATCTTTAATGGAATTACAAGCTTTCAAAAGTAAGTATACTATTAAAGAGAGGAAAGCCTTTTTCTTATCTGATCTCGTGTAAACTTATGTAAATGTTAAATAGTGTACTCAATATTTTACAGACGCACTACACAATGTGTTACAGTTTTTTATGAGGTACAGAACCGTTTTTGATTTAAACAGAGGAGTAAATAAATGAGTCCAAGACCTGAGTTAGGTAGGAATAATCACAGCAGTAATTTATGTTATCTTCAATTACACGTCTCAGCTGCATTGTAAGTACACTAAGAGTACATCTAAATGGTAAAAAAAAAAAAAAGTGGTTTTGAACAACTATTACACTGTAGTAATTATAAGACACAATTACGATTACGATTGTTATTGTGATTGTGATTCGGAAATGTAATTAATTCTTGATTCTAAGTATTGTAATTACAATAAGGAACACATGTAATTTAACCCATAATTGGATAAACACTGATATGTTGATAAATCTATGCGCAAACGTGAAATCTTGAGCTGGATATCATTTTTAAATTTTGGATCCATTTCAACAGATTTTAATTGAATTGAGACTTTATAACAGGTTCTGGTGTAAAGTATTTGTAATTACAATCATAATTGTATACTTACAATTATGATTGTAATTAGGATTATTGTAATTTTGTATTTGTATTTATGGTAATTATTTTTTGCCCAATCCTGTCCTGGACCAATTGCAATTGGAGTAACGATAAGTTAATAAATCTATGTGCCATGCGAATATTAAACTGGATAATTTTTTTCAAATTCCGGATCCATTTTAAAATAGATTTTAATTGGATTGAGAATTTATAAATGGTTTTTGGGGTGAAGTATTTGCAATTACAATTATAATTATTAATAACTGTTACATAATTCTTTGAATTGTAGGGAAAAATTACAAGTAATTGAAATTCCAATTACTTTGGCTCACCTTGTAATGGTAATTATTTTTTATCCTATCCAGTCCTGGACTCATTGCAAGGGAAGTAACGAATGTCTTAAAATACCCTAATTGTAAGTGTATTCTTATTAAGAGATAAATACCCGATCCAGATTATATCCTGTAAAGATACAGCGTATTTCACTTTACCATCAAAAAGAATCATTTGCTAAACCCTTAGACTGAATTATGCTACGGAAGAGGGATTAATAGAGTCCTAACAAATTATAGACCAACAATATCCATAGTTCAATTAATAGACAGGTCTTAGTAAAGATC
>NW_027112716.1:206984-207753 GCF_000696795.3 Halyomorpha halys | reverse complement strand
TTCATGACTAATGATATTTTTTAGGGCTTGGGGCTCAATTAGTAATAAAATAATAATTTTGCAATTTTTTGACGATCTCATTGATGAAAAAACTGTTCTTTGATTAGAAATAGGGATTAATAGAGTCCTAACAAATTATAGACCAACAATATCAATAGTTCAATTAATAGACAGGTGTTAGTAAAGATCCAACAACGTAGTAAAAATATAGGAATAGGAAGCTTAACATGATAATATATAAATCTTCTTTTTTCCTCATGGCAATCAATTGTGCCAAACAATATATGTCTGCATTAGCCAATCTTACTTTGCAGTACAAATGTCTAAAATAAATTTTTAAATAATTTAACTCTAGCTCAGAATTGTATAGGACAAAAAACGATTATCTTATTCGTTCCCAAGATTTTTAAAAGGCATATTAACCTTTGAGATATTTACGGATTTTTCTGAAAATAGAATATTTAGAATATTCAAAAGGAAACCCTTTACGGGAAAAAGAATTTAAACATAAAAAAAACGGTGATCAATTACTTGTATTTAAACATTAGATTAACGGTCAAAGCCCATAAACTAAAGTACACTATTCCCATGAAAATTCAACAGTAAAATTAGTTGTAAGAAGTGAAAGTGTAATTAGTGTAAATCAAATGAAAAGCAACAGTTAAGACAAATTAAAATATTGAAAAATTCGTGATATTTGGGCTGAAGCGGGAATAATAAGCAAGTATGGGCGTGTGTTTCTGTTAATAATAATAATAATGATCATAAA
>NW_027112716.1:198206-201007 GCF_000696795.3 Halyomorpha halys | reverse complement strand
TTCAAGCGAGTTAGATCTTTTTCCTTCTTCTCTTTTTTGACATTGTGCTTTCGCCAATACTTAACTTATATATACATACACATTACTTCTCAGTACTTTGTTGAACAAAATTATTGTATAAAATCTAAAAGTCATAAACTCAGCGTTTACTTCACTTACTTACTTAATATAATATGGTTCAAAATCAATAGAAATTATTTTCTCCTCTAAGTTTATGGAAATATAATAAATATTCGTTATGGATTAAATTATTTCCTGAAGAAACTGGTCTTAATACAAAGGAATTTATTAACGACAAAAAATACGAATGGTAAAAATAAAAATAAAAAATATATACATAAATATGCAAATGATTGGAATTGATTAAACAAAGTCTGTAAATAGAAAAATACACATACCTACTATGCAATCGATGACAAGAAAAATAAAGCGAATTAGAATTAAAGTATACTTCATATGTAAATAAAAATATTAATTGCTCTTTTTCAGGATTTTAAAGATTAATGAATTTTATTATGTTAAAGAAAACAAGAATTTCATAATACAAAAAATGTTTTAAGAATGCATTCCATGTTATCAATACAATTAAAAACCTAATATTGAAAAGGAAAAACTGAAATGAACTATTAAGAAAAACAAAAATTAAATCATTGTAAAAATGTATATGTCGAAATAGGTGAAATTGCATTAAAGATACAAGTAAATATAATAAGTAATTTGACAATAAGAAACAATATTAATTTCTGAATAAATTCTACTGTCCTCAGGAATATTATTAGTAAGCAATTAGTAAAGCAGATATTTTAATTTGACATTGTTGTGACAAACACAAACTGTATGAAAATACTTTTTCAATTCTATAAAATAAATTTAATGTCCTATTGAATTTACATGTTTCTTACTAGCTTAACGGACAAGAATTAAAGTTTAAACAAAAAAGAATGGCTATGAAAAAGGTGAAGTCAAAGTAAGAGTGAAAGAGTAATATAAAAATATAAATAAATGTGGAGGTATAAAAACTATTTAAAACCTGAAAAAACTAAAGAGAATAGAAAAGATAAATTTTGGAGCAAAAATTATTGATACCTTTTTGTCATAAACATTAAAAAAAGAATCATATATGTGCTTAACCAAATAAATTCTTAGATTCTTAATGTTATTTATTAATTCAACTTATGCCCATTTGCCTTAGTTAAATTGGCGACAGAAATTGAACGTATGAAAACTTTATTTTTTTATTTAAATTTAAAATTAAAATTAAATTTAAAAAGACTCTAAAAAGAGAAGTTATAGCATTAACAGTATAAAAAAAACAATTTAAAAAAATCGATTAATTGAACATTACGACTTAATTTGCGGCTCAGAACAATTTTTAGTAACAACTTAGAATTGTAAATGATTTTAAATCGCATTGGAATCAGAAAAACATTAACATATCCTTACACGATTTAATAATGCAATAAAAAAATGATTAAAGATTAGTTTTTGTTTTGAAATATGTACTTGATTAATGAGTATTCTTTACACCACTTTTTCATACTAATACAGTAGAATAATCAGTAAAAAACGGAATGATTTCCGTAAAGATAGGAATTTTCTTACTTTAACTATTTATAGAGAGCTATTAATAACAGATTTAATTATTGTGTTAAAAACGAAAATGAGTACGTGATATATTAAACACATTTTGTGCTTAAAGCAGGCTGAAGAGAATTCATTAAAATTACTGCTAAAACAAAAAAGCAGTGATAGAAGAATAACGTTGGTTAACATTATTAACTGGATAGCTCTTTTAATAACATCTACCAACATTTAGTTTAATACTCTAAGTAAAGAACCTGTCGCTAACTTTCTTAGAAAATTAAAACTGAAGGGAATAATGTTTCTTAAAATATTATGATGTTGTAATGCATGCATTAAAATAGTTTCCTGCTAAATTCGTAGAACCCAATGACACTTGAAGTTAGTACAGTTAAGATATAGAATACATTAAATTAAAAAAAACTGATTGATATTCTAAATATGTAGGTTATTCAATAAGTAAACAAATTACTTATTATCTAAAAGGTTTGTTAAAGTAGGGAGAAAAGTCGATTTACATCCAAAAAAACATAGACGGGAAAAGATTTTTAACAGACTTAATCTTGGGAGATGCAGCTGGTATGATAGTTCCTTCACTCGTTATAAAAAAGCAAGAACAAGTTCCACGACATATCACCAAAAACCTCTTTGGAGATCGTTCCCTCCAAAAACCTCGTTGGAGAAAAATGGATCGTCCAGACTACAACCAAAAAATGGCTTTACTTCTATCTGACCGTGCAACATATACACCCACACCCCGAGACCCCACTTCCTCTCTACAAACCAAATTCAACCAACACCTCAGGGACCTTTTACATTCCCAACAAATTAACTACCCGACGTACAGAAATCTTATTTCCTATAATTCTGTTGCCCCACGGTTTTATGGACTTCCAAAAATTCATAAGCCTGATACCCCACTCCGTCCGATCACTTCCAATATCAATTCTCCCTCTGTTAAACTCAGCAAATTCTTACTTTCCTCTTTACAAACCTTCAGTCACCATAATTCATATGATATCCATAATTCCTTTCACCTCCGTGATCTTTTATTATCCTTCACTATTCCTGACCATTTTATTCTGGTTTCTTTTGATGTAGAGAGTTTATTCACCAACATTCCTATAGACAAAGCCCTTCTGATTGTCGAAGCCAATTGGACATCCATTGCACCTCACACTTCACTTAACTTTTTCTCCTACCTTGAATCCCTTCAACTC
>NW_027112716.1:187795-196190 GCF_000696795.3 Halyomorpha halys | reverse complement strand
CCCAACCATCTTCTCCTCATTTATCATCCACGGTCAACTATCTCTCATAATTAAAAAAAACCTCTTTAAGTGTGAGGAATGGGTAAATATGAAAGTGGTTCGAGGAATAGTGAAATTTAGTGAGGATGCTTGAACACAATGAAGTTGAAGTTAGGGCATCTTGTTGCTCTCAATAAACTAAATATATTTTCTCTCTTGATGGATGAAAATTCCGGGAGTCCAAAGTCCATCTTGTACTGGAGAGTCTAAGAAGAAAAGGGCTAAAAGATGCTAATTTCCAGAACCACTGTCAGTTCATGGAAACATTGGAACCACCGCCCTTTTGAGTCCCTATTTTATAGTTAAAAATAAAATAATTTTTGTGCCTATTTTTTTGTGATTTGGATAAGATCTCATTACTTATGTTCCTAACATTTTCAATGAAATATTGGGTGTAAAAAAAATAGTATTATTTTCATTTTTCATCATTTTCATCCATAAGAACTGAAAAGTCCAACTTAGGGCACCGACCTACTTCAGACATGTCAACGTTGGAAACCCCGTAACTCTACTCTACATTTTTTTTTTTCTCTTTAAATACCTAATGTTCTTAAAATTTGTTTATTTTAATTCCAAATAGAATGAATTGGCAAAAAGCTGATACATTTAAAGTTTATTTTCTACAAAAACTAAGGGGAAATTTTAGGATAGAAAAGTGAGCTCTCCCTAAAGTGTCACCCATTGGGTCATTCATTTACTGGTCGATTTTTAGATTTTAAATTCACAACTGTGAGACTCCAACTAGAACTATACCTTTATTCATACAAAACCGAGAAAAAAAATCAGAATTGTTAGTAAAAATCCATCCTTTCTCTATATCATTTTTTAAACTAATTTATTTATTGATATTTACAACTGTATACATATATACACATCAAGTAAATTTGCTGTAAGTGATATTATGACATGATAAAAACATGTGGAGAATCTACCCATTGATAGAACTCCAAAAACATTTCTAAAGGGGAAGATCTCGAGCCCATCTTTTTTTCAGACGCCTAGGAGGATCATTAGGTAGTGAAGGAGAAGCCAGGTTAGAAACGAGTTGGTTTGGAAGTTTATCATGGAAAGATTAGTATCTGGTTCTGGCCAAATCGGCAACATAGGGGACATTCTTTATTTTTAAAATCCTAAATTAAACCTCAAATGCGGAGAATAGTTGAGAAGAATGTCCAATTCTTGAGTACTGAGTCGAGAAATAAGGTCAAGGCATACACTATTGAAACCCCTGGTGTAGTAAATAAAGAAGACCAAAAATTGCATATTTAACGACAGTCATAAGTTAGAACATGAAGTTCGAAATACTATGGCACTGCAAGATTTGGAAATATAAAAACCACAACAAAAGTAGTAAGAAGCCTTTTTCCAGGAAAGCTATTTTTATTCATTGTCGTCCTATAAAATTGCTTTCATCTAATCTAAATTTTAAGAATTAAATCAATTCTCTAAACAGACATTTTCATTTCATTTCTAGTGGAATCTAACTGCTGGAAATAATAATACAATCATAAACGAATGAACCATTCAACTGTTGAAACTTTCAATTAATTTGCCAGTTGTTACCTTGTTGGTCTCTGCAAGATTTTATTAGATACCAACTTGAATTTCGAAACGAATCGTTTCGACGAATCTTGCTTAGATTTGGAGGAGTGTAAAATAGGTTTAGTCCAATATGAAGCAGTTTACTATTTATACTAAAAAAAAAAAAAATAAAAAAATAATAATAACAATCAAGACCCAATCCAAATTGGAATACCAGAGAAGCATGAATTAATAAAAACTTTTTTTTTCTTTTTTTTGTGAGCAAACTATTTCTTCTACTTTTATTCTATAATTATCTTGTTAATTCGTGGATAAGCACCCCGTTACAAAAAATAAAGTACAAAAGGAACGCGGGCTTTACATCATTCAAGGACAAAGGAAAGAGAATGGAGAACAGTACTTGAGCTAAGTCTTCCACGAGACTGACCAACCCCTTCTTGGACCGGCCAAGTAAATCGATTATGGAACTGCACTGGAGAGGGATATCCAGGCAATAGCAAATAGTATTACCAACCTTAGGCAGTGAATCTCTTGACGTATTTCAGAAAACTTGTAATGCATTAATTGGGATGAAATTAAAATAAACAACGAAAACAGAGACCACATCACTTGTGACACAAAATAAAAAGCTAGTGTTGTCAAGTGCGTCACTATTCTAGAAAAGCAGTGACATATATTGGAGTTGGCTCTATAATTTTAATACAAAGATATAATACGTTTTCAAGGTTCAGTGTTTTCCTTATCAGTTCATAGACCAAATATTCGTGCGGGATAAGCTTTTATTTTTTTCTGTAGGACATGGACTGACATTTAAATAACAATAAACCATTAAGTCATATATTAAAGTTTGAAAGATAGTTACTTTTTGCGGAATGTGGTCCAATTGACAGTTTATAATTAATTGAATCAATATAATTAAAGAAATTGGGAACTTTCAAATATCAATTAATAATAATAAACTGAAATAAGTGATAGTGAAGGGGCGCATGACAAGGACGTCTTTTTTATTTAGAAAAATATAAACATAATATCTATCTGTTTTAAGCAGATTCAATAAAAAAACAGAGAAATCGTATACGAGAACATTACAATCAAAACTATAGAATGAAGAAAAATTTAATCCAGTGTAATTTTCCTCAAAATATTTCCAGGAATAATCACTTATTAGGCATTTGAACTTCATCATGCAAAATAACATAATACATTTTTTTCTGATCTTTTATAAGCACATAAATGTTTTATTGGAAAAAAATATATAAATAGTATCCTTAAACATGAATATATATTAATTAATAACATTTAGTATACTGACCCTGCTTCCACGCGTAGGAATGGTCCATGACAACTATTACTGACAATTACATATAAATCTACCAACTTAAGCCCGTTGGCTTTTTAATATAAAAACTAATCAAAAAGTAATATTTCAAATTTACAAACACACAGAACTTCATTATTAAAAAAAAAAAAAAATTGAACGCATCCTTTATTTAAAAGAATACCTCTCTTTGAATTTAAATATCAGTGGGTGTCACTTATCTGCAACATTTCTGTGAACCTAATTTTTCCTGATAATTTTTACAGATTAAAAATTGTTAGTTGCAACATCAGAGAAGTTGATCATCAATATAAGACCAATGATTCATAAACCTACTTTAAATATTTATTATAAGATCGCTGATTGACAGTATGTTTTTGTAAATAAATAAAAAATAGAAATTATTATAATAGGTGTGTGAGATCGATATTTACAGAAATAATATTCATATATCAACAGTAATTATAACCTCTAAGGATATTAGTAACTTTATGACAAAATAAGTGTAACATAAAAAATAAAATTATTAAAAGTTTTAGTTACATGAAAATATCAGGTACCTTAATCGTGACGTTAAAGCTAAAACAAATCACTAGAAATATTGGAATAACAGCAAAAAATATCACTTTAAAAAATAATTATTAAATAAAAGACAAACCAATTATTTTATAGAATTCTGGATCATAGCGCCTATTGGAATTAAATTAAAAATAACAAATATTTTTATTTCGATTTTAGGTCTGGAAAATATATTTTCAATTTTTCAATATTTTTTACCCATGAAATTAATACATGCAATTAAAAATAAGGTTGATTCAATTTGTATCTAAATAAGTGCATTGAAAACAATATATTTAAATAGCAAATCTGTTTAACTGTTTAATGACAGTTGAGATAAAATTAAAGTCTGGCAGATACATACGTATGGGTGTATGTAAAGACAAAGAGGCCACGCCCACAAATGGAAAGTTTACGTTGAGGTTAATTGGAACGTTCACCATTGTAATTTAAAAGCACCATGATTAGCTTGTACTCTTTCTCTAAAACTGCCACGCCCTGAAAGACACATAAGACTCGCCTTTTTTGGGCTTCAATTTTTTTGTTCAGCTTACCTATTCCAATATGCTTACTCCTCAGCTTACTACTCTGCTAGCTCCAATCAGCTTACCCCTCCTCGAAGACATAAACCTTCAACGTTTTCGGTACCTCACGCAAATTCAATTACCGTTATCGACAGTTTGATGTTTTCAATGCGAACTATTATATAGCCCCGCCCTCACTTCTTAACTACTGCTTAAACTTAAGTCCGCCACACTGTTAATCTTGTAAGATACACATAAATTCAAATAATTTTAATATATTACTTTCTAAGTAAAAGATATTCATTGTAAATGTGGATGACCTTTGGAAAAGTCCATAAATGAGCATTTGCCCTTAGATATGATCATGCCCCCATATGAGCATGCTCGTACTTACCTTATATGAAAAAATAAATAAACATTGAAAGTTTTTCTACACTATGTGATCTAAGTATAAAAACAACGTGTGAACATAAAAGGAAAATTAATCATGTAATACACTTTTTGAAAATAATAACAATAACATTAATGTGGGACGATTTGATTAATTTGAAAAAACACACAAAAATCAATATCTATAAACCTTAGATGAAAGAAATCTACCCCCATATAAACCAATTAAATTTCTTCATTATTTAACATTCTGTAAAACTCCTTTCTGGTTTATATCAGGTTATTTTCTTTAGCCCATTCTAGATTTATTCCTAAAATATTTTTCGCACTCCTTAAATAAATAACTAATCATACTTCAATACTTAAATATAGTGCTTAGAAAATAGCAACTAAATTAAGTTATTAAGCTATATTTCCTAAAAAAAGAAGAAAAAAAAATCAACAATTACTTTTTTGATTGATTATGATCAATTCCTATTTTTGAACAGTGCTTAAAGTTGTAAAAGTAATATGCGACACGCCTACAAAAGATAATAATGACAGTAATGATTTATTTGAAAACTTAAAATATTTTATTTTGTGAAAATGTATAAAAAAAATTATATGCTTATTAAATATGAATAAATGGAATCTAATTGAATTAAGCTCTATAGTTACAGAAAAACGAATCAATTACTATGTCGAAGTACACTGTAATTATACTTAGCAAAGATTTTTTCTGAGAACTACAAAAAGCTAGCTTTTCGAATTAAAATGTAAGTTAAGGAAATACTATAATTAATTGAATTATTACAACAATTATCTGAAACATTATTCCATGTAATACCATTATTTTTCATTGTATTCTAATATTGTGTCATTAATTGTATTACATCCATCTTCTCAGTGGTTTAATTGTTTCTTTAGTCTGTTTTAAATCTTATGTTTTCATAACGCTCACTTATATTAAACCTTAGTGTATTATATTATGTTTTAGAATGGAATCAACCGACACACTTCATCTACGAAAACTGCTAAATTGCTTAAGGTAAATTTTAAATAATTAACATACTAAATTCTTAATAATTTAGAATATACTTAAATTTTATTTCAAAAATTTTTCCATTATAATCCACTCCTAACCATTGAATTTAAAATAACACCAGTAATAGGGTATTACTGAATATACTAAATTAACTTCATGTCATAACATTTTTTTTTTTTTCGTACCCTTCATAAAATAAAAATTAGCACCTTCATTCACATATAATACATGAAATGTGATATATATACTTTAATTGCTTTACAACTCTTCTCTTTTTGATTGCCTTGTGGCATTATAAGGCGTTGATACGAGTCCAGCTAAGGTGGTGTAGTCTAGCTATGGCCTATAGCAACGCCATGGAATATGACTACGGAATATGTCTCAACTTCGGGCTACCATCATATTAATTTAAACTATTAACACATTATAAGCAGGAGCGGGAATATAAATAACATTCCATTAATGATCGAGGATTGCCACTTATAAGTGAATAGATAGATACTAGTACCTGTTTAAAAATCACACCTTTTAAGTGACACTATTCCCTTGCTATCATAATTGAGTTTGTGTTAAAAAAATTATGTATGTTAAAGATTTTCTTTTATATTACGTTACGCTATAATGTTACTATAGCATGCCTCTTCCTAAAATACATACAATTTTATACCAAAACGTATATTCCAAAGAGGTATCATAGTTACCATAGGCAGTTAAACTAAAAAAATCCTTCTGTCTTCTATAATAAAAAACATTTTAATAACAAATATTAGCTATGATATTATAAATAAGAATACTGGGAGAAACGTAGGAGTTACAACAAAATAAAAAGTGTGAGCCTATATAGATTTTTTTAAAATATAATTAATGAATGAATGAAAATCATTCTTTATTCTGGGACACTTGGTCCCCTAAGAATAACAATTAGGAACAGTTTTAGCAACTTTTTGTTTAACTACATTAACTTTTGAACATAATTAAATGGATCTATAACAATATTTACAATAAAATAAAATGTGAACAAAAATACTTATCTATCTAAGCTTATAATGTTTCCTATTATTCATAAGACAAGTTAGTGGAAGTCTGATAGTCTACAACAGATATGACTATGATGATGATATCATATGAGATATATAATGAACGAATCTGCCTCAAAGAAGAAATCAAATCAAATATAAAATCCTTTTGATTAATTCTAGACTTAATAAAAACTTTATGTGTTCATTTCATGTTCTGTATGATGATGAACAATGTATATATTAAAGTAGGGTCATGAGGGTAAACGAAAGATTTTCCCTTAATAAATATTGTTACGTTGTAGGCGACAGTAGCAGCATGGCAACGCGCCTATCTACTGATCCAAAGGTTGTGAGTTTGAGCCCGGTCATACCCGGGATTTTTTTAAACATAAAATTACACAACTCACTCACAGCCTCTCCGAGGGCATTTGTGAGGCCCGTTAGCCAATGGGTGGCACTCACAAAAATAGGCGTGTAAGTGACGAACCACGTCAGGAAACACACGATGTATTTCCTGGACTTCCACGGCATGTCGTGCCGATAATAATAATAAATAATATTCTTACTTCATAATATTGATTTCATTAAAAAAAAAAAAATGTTGAATTTCTAATTAACAGACCAGGGTTGAAATGCTGGTGGTAGATAAAGATTGATTCAGGTGTATAAATTTAGAAATAGGAGATCCATATGTTGCATACCAGATCTTAATAAAGTAGATACTTGACCCCTTCAATGGGTTGGTGTGAAAACCCGACGGTTGACATAATAAACTTCTTTATCACCTGTTATTCAAGAAACATTACGCCTTTATTAAATACTGAATAAAAATCATTCATTACTTCTAAGAGGTTTTAATCATTGTTTACTTATTTCTGTACAAATGTACAGTTTAATTGGTTACTTAGAATAAGATAATATAATAGAAATAGATAATATACGTATCATTACTGATTGGTTGATTCTATTTATTATAAAATTCTAATAACGATTTTTACCACATTGCAAAAGATCTTGCTATATAATATAAATATTAAATTAATATTTCTGGATCACATATTCAAATTTACCAATAATTTATAAAATCTGTTTCGAGATAATTTATACTTCAAATATGAGTAATTTTTTTCCCTATATACCTAAAACACGTTATTATATATTTTGTGCTATATTATATATTTAATATTTATAATTTATTATATATTCTGCAATTCTTACTACATTATTCTGAAAATATTGTACTTTTTTCCTTTTCGTAAAGGATGCCGCTTTCCAGACTTCACAGTCATACATCAGCAGTGGTCTGAGAATTGTTTTAAAATAAGAATAGCTGTTTCTGGTATAAATTTGTATATTATATTTAGGACAGGATATAGCATTGCTAACCTTACATAGGTTTGAGTTAGTTTGATGTTAAATATATTAATGTAATAGTATATATTAAATAAACAGATATAAGTATGTGAGAACATATTCTTCCTTTTTCCTATGATTTTCACCAAAAGGTTTAACTATGCAGACGGGGTGAAATATACTTCTTTAATAATACCTGGCAAGGAGTAGAAGCAGTCCTCTCCCTATTTCCCGTTACATTTTCCCCATTTCCCCTCACCCTATCAGCCCTCGGCAAGCATTATAATCGATTTAGCCATACGGTCAGTACAAGACGGGAGGGCAAATCGCCAGCCTATCTTCCTCCGATGTAGGGGTTGTTGGGTATCCGATAAAGATCCGCATTCCCTCAGAAACAATTATTATTAAAAAATATTTTTTTTTATTGGTTTGAGTTTTTTAACAGTATTACATGAATCAACCAACTTATACGTTGGTTATCCTGTATTATTTAAAAATGAAATTCTTGGTTTACTTGTATTCAATACTTTTTTTAAACAGTTTTTCAATTGGTTGATTCTATTTATTATAAAATTCTAATAACGATTTTTACCACATTGCAAAAGATCTTGCTATATAATATAAATAT
>NW_027112716.1:169616-187745 GCF_000696795.3 Halyomorpha halys | reverse complement strand
CTATATACCTAAAACACGTTATTATATATTTTGTGCTATATTATATATTTAATATTTATAATTTATTATATATTCTGTTATATTACACTTTAACGCAACAGGTGTGTCTGCCAGACTTAATAACACATATTTGTGTACCAATTATGTCATAACATTCGTACAATATAATGAATTTATTACTTAACTTATTATTTGTACAGCAATAAATTAAATACCAAAAAAGTAACACCTGAATTCGTTGATAAAACCTAAATATAAGGCTGAGAAATACCACAGTATATCTCTCAAAATTACTCAGGTCAAATTATTAAAATAAACGATGATTTACAATTATTTGCACGATTATTATTATTGGTACAGAAATGTATTAAAACATAAAAATTCAACTAAATTAATTAATAAAAAAAAATAAGGCAAATAAAAACAACTGTATCCCTCAAACCACTATCGCCTCGAGTTCAGCAACAAAACATTAATTTATTTTTTAACTTCCGTTATGCATTATAAAGTATTCAGGTCGAATTATTTAAATAAACGACAAGTTTAAAAAAAATGTTTCGATTTCAGTCATTAATTATATCTTTTTAAAACGATTTTGTATTGCAATTAATAAATAGTGACATGATGTATTTATTATAAGGTTTGAGGGCATTCGTTAGTTTTTAATTGATTTAATTAATAAATGCTATACCTTTTTTTAAAATTATTTTACTGTAAACGTAACGTAACTGTGCTCAGGTAAATCTTCAGTTATTCCGATGTATGTAACTTAAGTCTGATTGAACTTTAATACACATCGCTAGATCTTATATGAAGAAGAAAAAATGGAAAAGTGAAAAGTGCTGGATGAAAAGAAATGGGGTCTAAAACGTTGATGTTGAAATGAAATAAAACAATTAAATTTAATTTACTTCATTTATAAAAAATAACGTAGACATTAAGTTCGGTAGACTTCAGAAAACATATATTAGTTATTTAACAAGGAGTAAAACTTGGCGAATTAGAATTATTTTACTGTCACTTCCTTGCTCTCTTTCAACTTATTCACATAATCAGCAACGAAAAACAAAATAGGTTCAATAAAATGCCATATTAAAGATAAATAAATTATGTAGATAACTTAAAGACGTTTAATAATATTTTTAGGATACAATGATTAGTTTAGTAGGGGAATGAAAATGTTTCTTAAAAAACCTAGTTATTTGCGTTTTTTTTTTCGGGGGGGAGGGAAGAGAGGGGATAGAGCTTTTACAAAAAGCCAGAAAAAATTACAAAAATACCTCCTTAAAATCACTTTTTAATCGGTTATAGATTATAGATTATAGATGTACCTTACCAAGCTTTATTTCTAAACAAAATAATGCATACATTAATAGAAGTGGACTTCAAATCCAAATATCTGATACACCCCTTCACATCTTGTTTTCTTCAACCTATAAATAATTAATGAATCAATATTATATATATATATAATATTGCTAAGAAATAATTGGAAACCTTGCCCTTCAAACATTAACAATAAAAATAAATCTAGCAAAATACAATTACATATCTACTATCAGAATTAGTTCGTTATGAAGGTACGGTAAGATGTTGATGTGGGTACAGCTATTAAACAATTTCGACCACTGTTTTCAATAAGAAAAAAAAATGAGACCTTTCAAAATTAGCAAGCATATAAGACACTCCAAGATCTCTCAAAGAGAGACACGTCTTGTCGCTAGAGATCTCTCTTATGATCTTCCATCATCTATAATAGAGAATATAAAGAACACCTACGGACAACAAGAGAGCGTATAAATAGAAAGCACAAACATAATAAATTATGATTGCAATACGCTGAATTAAAAAAAAATCTCAATAAGTTCAAGAATTAATTAATTAAAAAGAATTAAGAAATACAAAATATTTGACAAACATACCAAAAGTAAAACATTAATAGTTAACTAATACGTTGAGAATATTAATGACCAATATTAGTGTATAATTAAATTGAGCATTGGAAAAAATGAATATTAATAAAGTTGAATTGTATAAAATATGTTTGGAGTTAAAGAGTAAAATCATATTAATTTGTTTATAATTAGACAGTATTATCATAACTTAAATATTAATTTTACTAAAAGAGGGATTTAGAAATAAAAAAGGAGATACTATTATTAAGAGATAATGTTATCAAGATTCATTATTACATATTAGTTTATTGTACAATTAACGTTTAATTTAGTATGTTATATATTATAATATTATTTCAATTCTGTCCAAGGTGCAACTAACGGGTAAATAAGTTGTAATTTTAATCACTATGCTCCATATTAGTTATAAGAATTGTTTTTTAATTGGTAATGTTTTTTCAAATAAAACTATGTAAAGTAAATAATTAACAATATCAAACTATCTTACTTTTCAGGAATGAAAACACTCCGAGATATACGACTCGAATATAGCGTATATTTAAGATTCAACCCGCTTAAAAACTCTAATCCTTAGCTAATCGAAGTACGCTCTCTTTCACTGTGAAACTACCAAAAATAGGAATAAATTATTTATTTCATACTTAAATAAAAATTAGAATAATTTTGGTTAATATGAATGTTTTAGCATTATATTAAATATCCAACCATGGGCGCTTGCCCGGAACGAGATAAGATGGAGAATTTCCCAAGCCCTCTTACGCTGACCAGCAGAGTGAATCGATTATAATGCCTGCCGGGGGGTAGATAGAACCAAGGAAAATACCCTAAACGTAATATGGCTTTTGACACCTTAAAAAAGCTCTGGAGTACCCATAATCCGTTATACTCAATTAAATGATAATTTAGTAACTTTACGAAGTTGAATTAATTAACAATAATAAAATATAATTAGTAAACCAATATCTATAACGACCATATTCTAGTAAAAATGTCATACAGTTTAGCTGAGCGCGTAACAGAATGTAACTTTGCTCTATACAGAAGAGTAAGTTAACTTCTGTAAAAGGAGTCTTATGACAAAATTAATAATTTTATATTGCAATAAAACATATATCCATATAAAATAATTAACATATAAGTGGTGGAAACGGAATATCTACTACCAGACTTTACTGTAAAACGGATTTTTATTTTAAAATATTCAAAAATTCCATGTTAAAATGTTTAACACTATCTCGGCACCCCTAACATTAATATGATAGGTTTTTCAAATTGGTTGTCGAATATTTTTAGCATTATTCCCTGTAACTCCTATTACAATAGTTAGATAAAATATTATCATAAACGTATTTATCTCTAATGTGAACAGTAACAGTTTTCATTTAATGAATTTTTAAATAAATTAAAAGACACATTATTTTCAAAACCAGTATATCTTTTTAAAAATGACGAAAAATCATAAATGATATATGTAAATCATAAGAAAAACACACCAGTCTGTTACAAAAAAAAAATTAAAATATGATTTGACAAAGTAATAAACAAATTATTAATGCTACTGGTTGGTAAACCTTAGTAATCAGATAAATGCAAACTATGGAAAGGTTTTCTTCATCTGAGGTAATTAAAAAATTGTATCTATAATTTCGAAGAACCAATCTCTTTTTCTACGTTTATATTATAAATAAATTTGACAAACTCACCGAAAACAAAAGAAAAATATTCTTTGATACAAACAATAAGAGAAAATTTTATAATTAATTCATTTTATGATATATATCGTAGAACAAGAATAATTCGAAGAAGTGATTTTAAAGGTTTTGGATTTTTTTTTTTTTGTATTTGAATATATCAAGGGAAGAAAAAACGGTCTTACTATTAAAGATAAATTTGACAAGACAAAAATCTAGCTAAAATTTATCAAGGAAGCAAATAAATTCTCTGAACAATTCCTAATGTTTAAATAATACTAGTTTTATATTCAACTATCTATAGATATATAAAAAATATTATTTTATATATAATATGGAGAAAGATTATCTTCTGTTTTATAGTGAGTAAACAATTACTTAAAATTATAATAGTGGAAAAAAGCTCCAAATAATCGAGATTATTTAGTATATCTAAGATGTTCGTGCCTTGGCTCATGATTTTAAAAACAAATACACAGGAGTTGTCCAGAGGAGCAAAAGACTCAGTTAAGAAAAAATAATGTTACGTTAGGAGTGTACTATTCGCTATATCATCGTTTCCAAGGCCAGAGAAAAACAGAATTGAATTTAGATGGGAAACTGAACATTAAAGAAAAAGGAAAGTAACACAAAGAAGTGGCAATAACAACATCAAAAGTGTATAGGAAGGTAGACAATTATTATTAGCGCGACAGACCGTGGAGTTCCAAGGACTTGCGCGATGTACTTAGGAAATACAATGCGCGTTTCATGACGTAGTTTTCATAGGGTGGGTTCGTCACTCCCACGCCTATTTTTGTGAGTGCCAACCATTAGCAACGGGCCTCACAAATGCCCCGGAGGAGACTGTAAGTGAGAATCGTATAATTATATGCATGAAAAATTGCCGAATAGGGCCGGGGACTCGAACTCGCAATCTTTGGGTTGGCAGACAGGCGCGATACCACGCTGCCATCACCGAAAGGTAGACAATAGCATAAAAAAACAAAACCAAAACAGATCAAATATAATCTTGGAATATATAGACCTTTATTTTAGAATATAAGTGAAATACTGTAGGATAAAAGGAATTTAATGTTGAAATAGAAATACTGTAGTTGAAATGAAAGAAAATTCCTTCATTTCTGCGTATTATAGATTTTGAATAACATCTCTAATAATTTAATCATTTTATCTCAAATATTTAACGATTTTCTATCTACAAAGGCCCTTAAAATTGTTTTTATAAATGTGAACAAATCCGTTTCAAACCCGTAGAGACCAATATAAAGGCAGCTGATATAGATGCCTTGTGAACAATCACCGTATTCCATAAATCTCATCCATGTTTCACCCGTGAGCATCTTTCATTTATACCCAAATACTTAAAATGACTATATATTCCCCTACTATTTTACAGATATAGATGAGTTTCCTAATGTAATATACACGTAATAAATTAAATCATTATATTAAATCAAACTATATAATAAAATATTATATCTGACATTGATATCTGATAATGGTTATATAATTTGCTCCTTATGTAGCAGCAAGTTTTCTCTAAACCTTTTTAAGTCAATACTCTGGAAGTAT
This sequence comes from Halyomorpha halys, assembly GCF_000696795.3. Lineage (NCBI taxonomy): Eukaryota > Metazoa > Arthropoda > Insecta > Hemiptera > Pentatomidae > Halyomorpha > Halyomorpha halys. The sequence goes on along the minus strand of NW_027112716.1, from coordinate 182,563 downwards.
AAAACATAATTGTCCGGAAATGATCCAAATCCTGAAGATTTTTTAACGTTTTTTGATGAGTTGCACAGAAAAAAAAATGCTAGTATATTGTACTATAAATCATATAGATTCATTCAGAAATATGTAAATTTAATTTAATTTTTATAATTTGTTATAGGCATCATTATAAAGTTATTGTATCAAGATTCCAGGTTAAAAGCCGGTAAACGATCCTTTAAGCTTAAAAAATTTTTAAGAATCTTATCTTTAGAAACTTTCTATACTGGTTAATAAAAAAAGTTTACTAAACTGGAGGGCTTGAGCTGGTATTTCGCATTTATGGTCCTTAATGGGTTAAGGATATCTAGGATTAGTCTTCTTCAGTTCCATTTTCAATAATATTTTATTATCTACTAATTCAGTTTACAGGAAAAAATATTATTAAATTGTTATTAATATTATGAGTAATATAAAGCGAAACTAAAACTTATGCTTATTTTTAATTTGCGTTTAACAATTGCTCAGGAAGCACAGATTTATTATACAGCTTATAATTCTAAAAATAACTGATTAAATTATAAATGAAAAATAAAATGGCGGATGGCAATATCGATATCCGAGGATCATCCTGGGGTGATTTGTGACTGCACATTGGGGTAAAAGGATGTATAATATCATGTTTGTTAACAAAATACAATTAGAGACCTGTAATGAACACATTAAATATTTCTTGGTATAAAAAAATAACACTTAATTATCCCAAAATAAATAAATACAATAAGGAAGTTAATATTGAATACCTTCCACATAAAATTTTGTGTGATTGGTATTTTAGTCAAAAGGAACATCTTATTATTTATTAGTGCATACTGTAATTAGGCAAGCAACCAAAAAATTATCTGGTAGAATTTAAAACGGAATGATTTTATTATAATGTACTTTTCATTTACAAAAATCATCAACGGACGTCCAGAAAAATATAAACATATATAAAAAATATCAATTAAATTTTACCAAAAATGCCACTTTTCTAATGTTTAGGGAACCGGGCAATATCTGGGGAGCGACCGTCCTGTATCACTTTTGAAATATTAGCTTAAAACGGGAAGAGCAGACTTTAAGGTAGTTAAGATAGAAAAATGGTATGGAACCCTCCATCCCCGCCCTCCATGGTAGCCTTACTTATCTGACTTTTCAAACAGACAATTATAGCGAGTAGGTTGGTCGATGTACGACTAATCACAATCTCACAAGAGCAGATCATAACACAAAAACAATGCAATCCTTCCCCGCTGGACCCGCCTGGCTAAGACCCCTGGGGAGCGACGGTCCTATATCACTTTTGAAATATTAGGTTAAAACTGAAAGAGGAAATTTTAGGATAGTTTAATCAAGGAATATTAAAAAAGCGCCTGTAATTGAAAAACGGCATGATTTAAACATTCTTTTTTTTTCTTCAGTTTTTGGACCTGTCAATTTTAAACTTATTTATTCATTAAACGATTTCTTTTAACTTATTTATCCATTGAAGATAAACCCATCTTTCTTTAAACTTTTTTTTAAAATCTATATTATTATTATTTTTTTTAAAATTTATATATTTATGTTTTATTGTAAACTGATCAACAGCGGTGACTATTATGTCTTTGGTTTCACTTTACAATGCTGTCTAATGATAAATTAGTTTAATTTGTTTTGCGGATCGAGCGTGTGTAGCGGATCACTGGAGAGGGGAGGTCTGAGATAGAAATCTTTAATGAAATATAAAAATTAAAATATTAGTAATTAGTACGTAAACAAGTATTGATTGTAAAAGAAAAAAATTATTGTTATATCATGTAAATATAACTATTGTATATATGACCGATCATAGATTCATTGGTATGCTGTGTATTATAGCGACCCTGATCAAAAACATTTGACCGACCACTTTTTGATTAATCTCATCTCATTAATCTACAGACAATCGAATCTCAGTTACTGTGTACTACTACTAACATTAGTTGAAATGCGTAAGCTAGCATAGGTCGGTCAGAAGTCTTGACCAATACCATAGGCCGCTGAAAGCACTAATTTATGTGTGGTCCTATCACCCTGCCACAATCCATCATGATAGGAAAAATATTAAGAGCTACAACTAGTTTCGAGTTCTATTGCTAGTCCATAGTGGAAGCTTTACAAGACTACCTTATGCATATGGATATGAAATATAGCTATTTATTATAACAAAATAACAAATTTATTGCTTAAAATAGCAAATCTGAAATAATTCTGACCTCAATGTCCCATATGTTGGCGATTTGGCCAAAACCATTCCTTTCATGGAAAACTTCTCAACAACCCAAATCCACTTGTTTCTAACCTGGCTTCTACTTCATTACCTAATAATCCTCCAAGGCGTCTGAAAAGAAGATTGCCTCGGGATTTTCACTAGAAATGTTATTGGAGTTCTATTAATGGGTAGATTCTCCACATGTTTCATTTACTTGTTTCATAAGCTAACTTTATTTCCAGTTATTTTGATTTCTTATGATTCATTATAAAACTTGGAGATAAACAAAACAGAGTATTCGAAACTTAAATAATGATGAACTATGTCATAATATTAGGTTGGGGTAAAAGAAATCCATCATTTTTTCGCTAAAGGGCTGTAGCGATCTATATTTCGTAAAGTATCCATCAAACAATTTCAGATTTATGCTCGATTTCAAGGTAACATTTCGCCCAAAAAAAATTCATTTGCTGTTATTTTTTGGTCCATTCTTTTTTTTTAATAAATAATAATAATAAATAAATTACAGTTTTTCTTTAATAAAGGCGAAAATGCAAGCCAGGTGGCTGAAATTGTGAATGGTGTTTATGGTCCCGATACTGTAACAGCCATTTTGGTTTCGTCGATTCCTTTCGGGTATTTTTGATGTTTGAGGACACACCTCGCACTGGCAGGCGCGCCCTCGAAAATGTCGATTATATCACAGAAATAATCGAAGTTGCCGGCATGTTAGTAGTCGTAGAATCGCCCAGGAGCTAACGATCGATCCTAAAAAAGTTCTAAATCATTTGCACAAAGCTGGATTCAAAAAGAAGCTTGATATTTGGGTGTCATACCAATCAACATCAACAAATCAGATGGTTGGAATATCTATCTGCAAAGCCTTGGTCAGCAGAAGAGGTGTGTGTCGAGTTCCATCCAGAAAACGCCAGGCCGCCACACACATCAATAGTGACACGCCAGAGACTCCGGGAACTTGGTTGGGAAGTTTTGATGCATCCACCACGTAGTCTGGACCTGACATTAAACAATTATCATTTTTTTCTTGCATTTCAAAACTTTCTCGGTTATAAGAAATTGGCATCAAGATAAGACTGTGAAAATAGGTTACTAGAGTTTTTCGGGAATAGGGAGGAAGACTTCTATAAGAGTGGTATGATGAAGCTAACTTTGAAATGGCAACAAATTATTGAACAAAACGGTGCATATTTGACCCAAATTGGACAATCCGAAACATGTTATATAAAGTCTTGAATTTCATATAAAAATAATGGATTTATTTTTTTCCAACCTAGGTAAATGAAATTACAGTGCTATTCACACGAGGAAAAATTTTAGGAGTTTCATGGAAATAAATTCAAGACGTATTTGGCAATATTTTAGACATGTATAAAAAAAATAATTGTTATAATTATTTTAAAATAAATTAAGCAGAAAACATACTACAATAATTTTTTTCGAATGCCATTATAGAAGCAAAGTGGTTAGAGGTTATAAGACGGTTTATTGTATATCGTCTATTCGGATATAACCATCTCAATTTTTTAATAGTCTAAAACTAAAATGATACAATTTTTATTTCTCCACATTATATATAACACATTATTACTACAGTAATTAATTACATTACAGCCCTACAACTAACATTATCCTTTTTTTTTTCCACCTTCTGATTCAGGAACAAAAATTGTCAGTTGAGTCCATAAAATTTCAATACACTGGTAACGATAAAAAAATATTATGAGCTAAATGGTAAAAAAGAAATTAAAACAATTAAACCTTCTGAGAATAAATAAACCAATTAGCGAAATACCCACAAATAGATAAAAGAAAACTTTTTTATTTATTTATTATTATCGTTGTACAGCATATTTTTTATAAAACATCTTTTGAAACATACGTGTCGGTATAATTCTTCGGTCACCATTTTTTTTTCACTAAGCGCAGTGATATGTAATCAAAATTAAAGTAATTTAGCAAGACCTAGTTCTATGGTAAACCAGCTATGTACCATACTGGGCAAAAATAGTGAACACTGGCATAGGCTATTAATTTTACCGACCGGTTTTATAGTCCGTAAAATTCTGAGGTTTCCACATGGTAGTGTTCCACAACAGTTCCACACAGGTTTCTATTCAGTCCAATGGTCGACTGATACGTAAACACGTCTTATTCCGGCCAGTAAAAATCTTAGAGAGTCTTTATTAGGTATATTCCAAAACTGGTATGTTAAAAATAGTTTTAACTAATATATATTATGAATAGGAATTAGAACGACGAACGTATGATAACAATTCATCTTCCAAAAAAAATTAACTGTTGTCCGAAAAAATAACAATTATTTTTATTTAGTTCCCTAATTCGCCACTAGTATCGTTGGTAAGATAGGTTTTCGTTAAAACGATTGTAAAACCACAATAAAAATAATGCTTTGTTTTGTTTACTACCAATGACCGCCCTTACGTTAGCTGTTTTGTTGTCTTTAGTGCATTCTTTTGTGAATGTGAATAGTTGAATTGCTTTCATTTTTCGCATTATAATGTAAAAGTAAGATTTCATGTCTGTTGTTAAAATTCCTATGTGCATTTGGGATCATTCGATAATGATAAATCTTAAATAGGAGCCCTAGTGACTTTTGCATAATCTTTATTCTAGAAAACCACAATATCTTAGGATAGATGGAAAATAACATTTAATTTAAAATGATGTTAGGAAATAATATAATAAGTTTAGAATAGCATAATGATTTTTGAAAAAAAAACAAGCATAGAAATTAATTGAAGAATAATATATTTAAAAAAAAACGAGTAATTTCCGATTTTATAGTAAATGTAATAATCTACATAGTAATTCTAAAGGCATTTTGCTGTTATCAGATAGGTTATATTTACCAACTTTTAAAAAATGATGGGAACGAAAACTAATGGCATTTATTAGACTTATTTTCAACGTTGGTTTATGAACTTTTTTTTTTTTTTAACAGTTCTTAAGATCTGTTATTATAGTCTACAAATGGTTCATTAACGTGTGTTAAAAATAGTACCACCACTTATATGTACATGAAAAAAACTTTTTTTAAAAAAAAATGCAGATTTGGCAATTTTTCCTAAACTCGTAAATATCTAACATCTTAATAAACAGTCGAATGAAATTGTTTTAAAATCAACCAAGTATTAGAATGAGTAGCAGTGGAGATATTAAATAAATGTAGAGATGTAGTATGATGATAAATGTGGAGACATACTCTCATCCTACGTTTCGTCCCACATTGCTCTGCACAGTGGTGGAAAACGTGAAAAAAACTCGAAACTGAATTGGGTCTAATAATGTTGTTGAGTGTGGTTTCTTACAAAGAAATAAATATAAACGAATTCAACGTAATTGGTTCCCCCATAAAAGAATATTTGTGAACCGTAAACCTAATCGTACAGAAATCAGGTCGGCATTGAAAAGAAGTGAGTTTTTGATAGTTGTAATTTTGTTTTAAACTATTCAAAAAAATATTTCGGCAAAGTCAATACCAAAGAAAATTAGTATACAAATTCTAGTTTTTCAAAAGTAGGAAATATCTAAAGTTTATATATAATTAGAGCAGTAGCTCAAGAGGAGAAAAACCTTTTTTATCTCACCCCAATTTCTGATTACTTTAATGAAAACTATCTATAATTAATGGTCAAAATTGATGAGTATGCCAAGTATAGGCAGGGGAGTAAAAAATGGCGGCTGTTTCAAAGTGATAAAAAAACTAATTTTTTATTCGGAGATCTATATCTTAAAAAGTACGAACAACACAAGAAAACCGAAGAGAACATCATTTAAACAAGAGTAAATTTGCTAAAATATGACCCTAATAAAGTTATTTACGTTAAATAGTTTTCGAGATATAGCTTTTTAAAAAGCAGTAAGTGAACTTATTTTGAAAAATCTATATCTCAAAAACCTTCTGACGTACAGATGCCTATTAGCACTCAAATTAAAGCTAGTTCAATGAGCTATAAAGTAGTTTATGATGTTTATCTTCGTAGGAGTAATAGGTTTCAAGACATTTGCTAAAATAAATTGTTTTATAGTTGTTCGAACAAATTTTCATTTGCCAAGATTATATTCATATGTGAATATCATAAAAACTACGACTCCTACGAAGATAAGTGTCATAAACTACTTTATAGTAAGTTAAATTTCCTTTATTTTGAGTGTTGGCAGACATAGACATGGGTCTTATGGATATAGATATATTTTTTCAAAAATTCAATATTTCATACGAACAAATAGAAATTAATGGAAGATATTGATTGACCGTGTGTAAAGATGAAAGGAATATGGTCCGGGTGCGGTCAAAAAAACTCAAATAATAGAATATACTATTTTATTGAGCCAACGTTTCGCCCCACGTTGCAGGGCTTCGTCAGGGCTATTTTGACGGCAGTCAAAACAAAAATAGCCTTAGACTTTCTAGTGTTGTTGGTAGTTTTTAAGATATAGAGCTCCGAATGAAAAATCAATGCTTTTTTTAGGTTTCGAAACAGACGCCATTTTTTAACCCCCCTATCTATACTTGGCACTCATCAATTTTGACTAGTAATTATACATAGTTTTTATTGAAGTAATCAAAAATTGGGGTGAGATAACTGCCTTTTTTTCTTCCCGGCTCTTGTACTAATTTATTTTCAATTTCTCGAGACTGGTATTTATTTATTGAATAAATCAAATGGTATCCTTTTTTAGTCTCAACACTCTTTATTATATCAATAGTCCAACGTTTCGGCCATCCTCAAGGACAATCTTCAAATTTAAATTCTCACCTCATATCAAAAATTTAAAAATGTTTTGCAGGCTTTTCTACCCAGGTCTTCAATTATAAGTCAAAATCACCCTATTCCTTTCAAACTTCAATAATTTTTAAACTTTTAATTTTCGATTAGTCAACACTAACACAATCATATAAATAAACTAATTTATAACCTTCCATATACCATACATAAGAAATAAAAGGATACTATTTGATTTATTAAAGAAATACTTTTTTTTATTTCTTCAGCCAGTTACGATTTAATACTAGAAAAATTGGTTTTTGGACATATTAGATAAACTACAAAAAATTATCTTTATTGGCCTATGTGATGAAATAATTTTAACATAATATTGTACATTTTGAAACAACTTTAATAAGTTTAAATGCCGTTTGAAGCCAGTGCCTTCTTGGAATATGTAACCAAAATAAAGTGAGAACGCTAATGAAATTAACAACGGTGTCAGAATAGCATATTATCTATAGGAGAACATTATTTTATTGATGAAAAAATATGTATTCAAGAAAATTCATGAAAATTAAAAAAGATTTAAACAATTTAGAGGTTTTTGCACAAAAACGACAGATTATCACCACTCTACACCATGGCGCATATATGCTGTAGAGCGGATAGGAATGCACATTATAAGTAGGTGTGTTTTTCAGAGTTGTGTCGAAAATGAAAAATTCCATTGAGGATATAGAGAAACAAAAAATACTATGCTGGTATGTCCGTTAAATCTTTATTTAGGAGATATTTAACAATACTAACAATCATATTAAATGATGTCCAAAGAGATTATCTTGAGTATTAATAATAGGCTCGGTATCTCTGGAAGAATCAGAGGATGAAATAATATTGAAGGCCTAAAGAACCCGAAAGTTCGATGCCGATACCACTAAACGCTCACTACACACATCCGGTGCCCCTCCAAACCCAATGCTATTAAATTAGTTTTAATGCAATCCTCCCATCTACGTTTCGGTCTACCCCTCGGTTCAATGTTTATTAACATTTTAGGGATCCGCTCGTTACTAAGCCCTACAACCTTACACGCCCATCTTACACGCCACAATGCTATTACTTGAATTGTATTTACCGGGTGTAGGTCCCTTAATTCAGCATTATGTTATCTCCTAACTTCTCCCGTTAATTCATCCTTTTTCGGTCCGAATATTTTGCGTAATACTTTATTTTCGAAAACCCTAAGACGCTGTTCATCCCTTAGTGGCCACGCCTCACATCCATAAAGAACAGTGTGAAGGATAATAGTTTTGTAAATTGTAATTTTTAAGTTTTGTTTAAGCAGTTTCGAAATTAAAAAATAACAAGCAGTTCCCGCCTTTAATCTAGCTTTTATTTCCTCAATAATTTCGTTTTTTCTATTTATCGTAGAACCTAAATACTTAAACCTATCTACCTGTTCAAACGTATTTTCTCCTATATCTATATCATCGAAATTTCTAACGTTTCTGCTGCAAACCATATATTTTGTTTTATCCGTATTTATTTCAAGACTTAATTCCTTGCTGGAGTTTATTAGCGTGGTTGTATTTAGTTCTATAGTTTCTTTGTCCTCACCCAATGATACCAAATCATCAGCATACCCAAGCGCCGGTATTTTACCACCCAAAGTTAAACCCTTTTAGGTATTCATCACGCTTTTAATGACGTATTCTAGTGCTAAATTAAATAAGATAGGAGATAAAGAATCACCTTGTTTTAAACCCCAGCGGACCTCGAATTTCTCAGAATAATGATTCCTAAGATTTTCTAAATACTTGTATTTATCAAGGTAAAATTGGTACCTTATTATACGTTTCGGTCATGCACATCCGTATGACATTTACTAACTTCTTTGGTATTCCCTGTTCAATCAGAATATTAAGGCGGTCAATAGAATCGTAAGCCTTTTAGAAATCTATATATAAAGCTGATGAACTACCCCGTTGTATTCCAAGTTTTTCTGCAAGATTTGCCGTAATGAAAAAATTTGATCAATAGTTGAACGATTTCGTCTAAAACAACATTGGTAGTCTCCGGTAATTTCTTCAGCGTATTCCGTGATTCGTGTAAAAAGACTAGGTAAAGATTAGTGTAAATATTTTATAACATACAAGTTGGAGTGAAATTCCTCGATAGAAATTACAATCTGCCGTCGGGCCCTTTTCTTAATATTGTTTGCGAATACTACTAAATATGTGTTATTTTCTGTACAAGTTTATATTATCATTCTTCGTAAGTTATTAAGGTCATTGATTCAAAGAAAACAGTATTTGTTTCATGCCCTCCCCCAAATAAGGCTCTAACAGCGTTAGATCTGAAGAGTGTGAATATAAAATATAATCTGAGCTATTTAGCCAAAGTTACTGTAGAAGATAGATACTGAACCTGTCCTAATAGTGAAGGTTGTGAATTTAAACAATACTTATTATGAACATTAATATTTAAAGTGCATTAATAAAATAGTAGGGACACATAAATAGCTCCAAAACAAACCGGATATATAAAGATTACAAAAAACAAAAAATAGTTTACTAATATGCTATAAGTGCGAGAACCCAATAAAGTTGTTTAGCATACTTAAGTGTTTCAATCTATTTCTTTCTTAAAGAAAATATAATTTTTTTATTATGTAGATTTATATCTTATTATATATCATGCATTATTTTTTATTAATCAATACACCTAGTTTATTCCTTATTTTAAAGAAAAGTTGTTAACTACATAAACAGTTTTAGTATTAACTAATCGTTGACTGGACGGACCTTTTGGTGTATTTTAAGCAAAGGCTACGCGAAACTGGGCAGTGATTATCCTACAAGAGTTCCCCCAGGGGGCGCTCCAGGAGGGGAGGACCCCCAATCCCCCATCTCCCACCCCCTATGCATGGACCATGGGTCATTAAATCATTTAGCCACTATGGAAATTGACCACTGCCTTTATAGAATTTGTTATCGCAGTTGTTTTAAGGTAAAAGCCAATAGGCAAGGAATCAGATACAATCTAGTTAAAGACTTGGTGGAATATCATTTTGAATTCCACCAAGAAAGTTATTTTAGAAATCCAGTTTAAAGGCAGAGAACAAGCCTTCTTTGCTTTCTCTCTTATTCTCATTCTCAACAGAAATTAAAATACAGACTCCTCAAACTATTTAAATTTTCAGCAGATCGTAAGAAACTTTTATTTATAGTTGAAACAGTATAAGAAAGCTTTTTTGTTGATTTTTTAAAATTAAAATTTATAACTTATTGAAACATAGAACAGAAAATTTAAACTTATTTCTCTAATCAGCTTTACAATCCAAAGGTAAAACAAGTCCTATGTCAGTTGAATTATTTTAAAAACTATATTTACTTTTAATGTTCAAATACTTTCTACACGTAAGTGATCAGATATACTCTCAAAAACATGTGCCTCTTTGATGGACTTTAATTTAACAGTTTTCTTAGTTTATTTCGCGCTACGGAAATCCTCGGGCAAGAGCCCAAATTAAAAAAAAAAGCACAAATTAAAAAAAAAAATAACAGAAATATAAAATAAACTAAGAAAATGGACGCAATTATTAACAAATCGCGTATAGATCGAATTTCCATCGTGACAGAAATAAGAAATCAAAACAATAATATTGTAGCTGATCCAGAAGATGTATTAAATACCAACTTCAGAGAAAGCCAATGTGCAAAATCCTCAAAATTACAATCTTGGCACACACATTGTTAGTTAAATGTTTATACTGGTAAACTAATAAAGAATTAAAATCAAGGTTCAAAAGATATTTTCAGACTGATGTATTTCAGTTCTATGAAAATATGATTCGAAAAGAATTATTAGAGAAAAAATTAATAAGGAAAGCCACTCTATCGACCCATCATCCAAAAAATCAACCCTCTACTTTCAGATGTCTGTTATCGAAATTATAGTGATTTTAACTCCGAAGATTATTAGCGTAATACTATTGAGATTGAAAACGAGTGAAATTTACAGAAGTCATTTGAAATTTTTTTAATTAACCACTTCGTGAGCATTGAATCATCAATTCCAAAACGTGCCAAGATGAGTTAATCGGACATTTATCGGTCGGTTAAGTGTTTATTAACATTATAGAGATCCGTACGTTTAAAGTCCCAGAACTATACACACTCATCATATTCTCCGCAATGCTATAACCTGAATTATATTCGCCATTTACAGTTCCCTTAATTTAAGCGCAGTGTAACCTCATAAATGTTCACGTCGAATTATCCTTTTTCGGTCCGAATCTTATACGTTTATTTTCTAAAGTCTTAAGGTGCTATTCTTCCCTCAGCGTAAGAGGCCATATTCCACATCCGTAAAGAACATTGGAAAACGTAATAAGAATTCGTTCCAAAAATTTATTAAAAGTTCTATAAATATAATATTTTTTATAGCATTCAAGTTTTTGGACTGAATGGGTGAACTAAATAATTTTAAAATTGAAAAATAACAAGCAAATCCCGCATTTAACCTCGTAGAAACTGCTCGTAGATTTCGATTGCTATAACACCCACTTGATAAACGCTCTAAACTTCCCATTCACTACAAAAAATTATTATACACTACGATATTCAGACCAATTTGGACACATGGAATTGAGCTCTGGGGCCCAACCAAACCATCAATTTCCTCCCGCATTTAATCTTTAAAATCCAAAATCCTACGTAAAATTCTTGATGCTTCTTATAAAGTTACATATAAACTCATCCACAAAGACCTTTAACAACCCATTCGTTGCAGATTTGACCCAAAACATATATGCGTCTTTTCATTCCAAACTCATTACACATCCTAACCTATTAGTTCTTAATCTTTAATCCTTAACAATGCTTAATAATCCTCCGATGGGTCTCGAAAGATGGCCACGGGACCTTCTAATTTAAATTAATGCTTGAAATACCACCAAAGGGTTCTTCCTTCCCCAAGATTTTCAAGTGCAAATGAAACATACTACATATTTATTTATTATATTTATTAGTACAGTTGTAAATCACATTAAATAAATAAAAAAAAAATTGCATTATTAATTTCCTTATCTTCATTCTTAACTATATATCACCGATATTACTGCCGTTTCTACTACCAACCATATATCTTGTCCTGTCTATATATTATCTAGTATTTATTCTGAGATCTAATTCCTTACTAGAGTTTAGCAACGTAGTAGTATTCAGTAATAGTTTCCTTGATTATACTTAATAATACTAAATCATCAGCATATGAATCACACGACAATTATATTTATATATATATATATATATAATTAACCAAAAATAGTATGGTTGTCAAAATACAACCAGATTACAGTACAATCTATAGAATCATAATAATAATAATCTTTATTTATTTTGGGATTGATCCCTTTAGAATAATTTACAGGCGTCAAAATGAGACTTTAGAGCCTTAGAGTAAATTACAAAATAGAGATGAAATTACAAGATGTAATAAAATAAAATAATAAAATGAATTTAAAAATATACAAATAAAACTATAATTAACAGAATATATAAGGTAATGATAAAACAAATAAAATAAAACCACTTGTCATATCATAAAACATAAGATGACTTCTGATAGAAAATAAAAAGAAAAAAAATAATAAAAAATATATTTTTGTCAGATGTGCTTTATACAAGGCAAGCAAAGCAGAGATATGTCTCTCGGTTCAATAGCGAAAAAAACCAAAGCTAAATACAGTAGGACCCCCATTATCCGTGGCTCTATTAACCGGGATTCCAGTTAACCGGGGTTCAGAGTAGCTTTTTATTTTACATATTTATTTTTTTTTTTTTTGTTATAAAGTGTTTTTTAATTCTTACACCATTTATTTTATTTGTGTAATTTATATTTAAAATAAATGAATACGTAAGAATATTTCTAATGATTAC
>NW_027112716.1:164155-167606 GCF_000696795.3 Halyomorpha halys | reverse complement strand
CACATTAAAGCAATAAAATATTGTAATTCGATTATCCGGGGTTTTCTATTATCCGTGAACACCCATGCCCATCATTACCCCGGTTAACAGGGGTTCTACTGTAAATGCTATAAGAATTATATTTAATAATGAAAATCACTCACGTATAACAGCAATTCGAGACCTAAAGTTAGTTTATATAGACAAAATCATAGGATGACAATCCGTACATGCAAATAATCCCTGGAATGGCTTAACTGACCGTACAATGTTGTTATAAGTCAGATGGACCCTACAAGGTCCTTGGATGGGCCAACAAACACACTGATTGGGGGTGGGGTTTGGTCCCCTCTTATCGCTAGATACATTCATCAATTTCTCACCTAAAATCTTATTAATGTAACAGATAAATAAAACATAAAAAGCAAACAAATCTTATCAATCATAACTTTGATTTAAATATTATAAATAAAAACTCCAATAATAAAATCACGAAGAGAAGAATAGCGGTTATTTTACAATATTTTAACAAAACAAGATTAAATTATTTTTTGTTGGTAAGGGTGCATATCTCCTTCTACATCTAAGGATCTTAATTATTAATACGATTTTGAGGTTGGAGTACCTCAGACTATAGGCACCTAAACTCTTATTTCACACTAAAGATTCAACAAATCATAAAATGTCCCTTCATCTACTTAACCCTTCAATTAAGCAATATTGTTTTCGAAGATATTTGACATGTTTCACTACCACTAAAGCTATACAAAGTAAAAAAATATTTACAAAATTTCGTAGTCAAATAAATATTGTATTTTTCAAAAAAATTTGAATTATTATTTCAAAACTTAATAGCAGCCATTTCAAATATTCACTAACTTATTTGATTTTTAATTTTAGTTTTTACAAAACGTTATTCCATAAATTGACTAGAGTGCTTAATTACATATTAGAACCACTTTCTAAAGTTCTGTAAATGATGTATTACTTGTTTAATTGTAAAACAATAAAAAAAAAATGGCTTATTATTTTTTTTCCTAGTTCAAGACATAAAGATATTCAGAAACGAAAAAATAGAAACAATGATCTAATTTATAATATCAAGGCAAAGATAGTAGAGCTTAAATATTTTGAAGTATAAAAATTGGTGACATTAAACTGCTAAAAATTTATATGATTATAGGAATATAATCAAAGAGTGACCGACAAAAATAATTTATGAACCTTAGTTTATAAATTATATAACCTTATAATTAGGCATAAAAATATATTTATAGAAATTTTCATCAATGATAAAATAAAAAAAAGCGACAAAATATATTCATAATGTTTAAAAATATGAAGACAATGAATTGAACAGTAAAAAAATAAAAAGATGCGATTTAACATAAATTATGATTTTAAAGGATTACCTGGAAGTATCCGTTTTCCTTTTACACGTCTTCTATATTTGTTTCCTCTTTACATCATCCCTTGTTTGAGTTGCTTTAACATAATTACTGTATCAGTTATTAATATTTTAATCTATTTAATACATCCTTATTCTCCTAATTTTCTATATGTAATTTTTAAACACCTTTATGTTTGTTAGAAATGTTTTATACAGGTTTAATTTATCCTGATTTGGGCTAAAACGTTGGGTTTAAAAGTCGCTTTACTGCCATGAGATTTTTTGTGACCACTATCTAATCTAGGACCATTTAAAGTATTGATCATTAAAATACATTATTTAATTTATTTTATATTCAACCACTAAAATTTTTATATTCACTCATTGAACTTTCTTCATAGGCAAATATGAATGAACAGAACTGTACTGTTGAAGACATTTTAGTTATATATATCTTGCAGTATTTAAAATATTTTAAAAATAGAGTTGGGAAAAAACCAACGGATGTAATTTTATATATTAATGAACAATACATAACTAAAACTTTATTCATAATATATACAGTTAATATAACTAAGTCTTTAAATAGAATAACTTTTGTCTAATGCTGTCTTGGAAGACAGAGTTGGATATCTTCTCAATAAAACCTATGATTTCTTCATACGGTAAGAAATTAAATTTTTTATTGTAAAATCATTTTAAAGTATAAGACAGTTATTATTTGTTTATTTAGAGCGCGATGAGATTTTCGAAACACCAATACGTTTTGGTAACAACAATATAAGTTGGAAAGCTAAAAAAAACATTTATCAATCATAATACAAAAAACTTTTATTTTTCAATAGGATTAAATAAAATTAATTAAACTAACCAAAAAAAGTAGATTTGTAAAGACAATGAGATAAAGATAAAGTGGTCTAAAGAATGAATCAAGAGAAGTTGAAGAAGAATTATCGAAGATGGAAAAAATTATAATTCTAAACCCAACTAAATACGAACTTCTACAGCTGAACCAAATCCAGCTAACAGTGTCTGAAAGTATGTCGAATTCTATTCAAAAAGGAATAAGAAGCTTTTTCCTAAAGTACGCCTTAAGTCTGGGGCCTATGAGCTGCAGATGGTGAAGGTTCTCGAGGAAAAGAGAAGAAATACGCAAATTTATTATATTTTTATATATTTAAATTTTATATATTTTTTAATACGGATTAGAAAACTTCAATAAACAAATAGTTTAAATTAGAGGGAGTATTGATATTTATCTTAAAGATTAATCCTTACAGATCTTCAGATTCATCCACTTATAGTCACACTCTACTTTTCACTAATACCAGCTTGACCACAGGTTATATGTTCATAGTGAATATTAACATAACAGAGAATTGGCGATTTCGTTATTTCATAACCTATGATCTCAGGTAAACTTTGACAGTAATAAAAATTCCGTGATTTAACGAATACTTCTGGCTATTAACTCAAGCTACTTTGGCATTCATGGGCATTAAAAAAAACAAGTCATCTTCCGAAGATACATCTGTAAGACACCATATCCTTGTTTACCTACTAATGTATGAATGTTAAAATTAATTTCTCTATTTAAAACATCAACTCCACTAGAAATGAGCCAACCACTCAAAAAGGAGATAAAAGATAGATGGCAATCTTTGAGGAACGGTAGGCCAAATAGTATATTAAAAAGGACGACACGGACTGGGGTATTCCTAAATAGAGTCAGGAGGTCGTACTGACTAGGCTTCGAGTAGGTCACACGAGGCTCACTCAGTTCTATCTTATCTCAAAGAAAACGCCTCCGAGATTTCAATATTGTAACAATAATTTGACAATTAGCAATATCATCGAGGAATGTCTAGTTTCACCGTCGCATCTCAGCAGCTTGGGATTAAGCCCGAATATTCCAAAAACCATTAAAGATGATGTATTGGTGTTTCGGTTTCTGAAATCGGAAGGTAGGTAAGATCAAACGGACGAAAAATTATAGATATAAAAACAAAAAATAATATATATATATATATATATATATATTACCCCGGTTAACAGGGGTTCTACTGTAAATGCTATAAGAAT